>NW_026516918.1:0-21595 GCF_025766255.1 Zychaea mexicana | reverse complement strand
AACCTACCCCTAGTGCAAAACAGCATGACGCCAGTCCGTTCGATCGCGAGCTTGTACAATGGTCTATACTAGTAAAAGTTCAATCATGTTTTTTAGAAACAATTCCGAAGCTACATCATATACAAAAAGTAATAACTTACATTTTTGCGAGCAAAACAACAGCTATAGCTGGGAGCGGCAATACTACGACAAAAGAAAAATGTGCTGTTTAGTAACGTATATATAAAGTATAATAGCCACCCTCATTTCTGAAACGTGTATCGAATGTCAAGTACTCGTGGGAGCAAAGCAAGAGAGATGCCAGACAGAGTCGACAGTAACGATACAAAAACAAAGAATTTGGACCTAGCATGGTTCGATTGCTGCTAGGAAAATGAAAAGTAAAGCAGCACATCAAATGGAGGGCAGAGACCAAGTCGTTGTAAGAGATGCGTCTCAATCGAGGGGCGGCCAAGGTTGTTGTGCGAGATGCGCAATATTCGGGTGTTGTTCGAGTGTTGTTTAAAAGGTTGCGAGACGCGGCAAAGCTCGATTAAGAAGGAGCGTGTGTAAGACAGTAACGAAGCAAGTCGAGTGTTGTAATGGCAGTGAGCAGCAAGTAAAAGAAAAAGAAGTGGAGGAGCGAAAGAGATGTAGAAGCCATCGTTTCGTAAGAAAAAATTTCTCTGGGGAGAGCAGTACCTTTGGAAAAAAGGGGGCTTTGCCAAATACGGTGCTTATCGGTCACAGATGCTATCCCCTTTTCCACCTTGCCTTGTCGTTTTTCCATGTTCCTCCTACCCTCTCCTTGTCATCGCTAGTTTTTCATCTGAGCTTGTCATCAACGCTTCTTTGCTAGTTAGTCCCTTTTTAGATAATTTTGGTCATCGCTCTGGTCACTGTGCACCCTTTTGGGAATTTTTGGTCATCGCCCCTGGTCATCGCTGGTCATCGCCCTTCCTTTTTTTGTCTCCGCTGGTCATCGCCTCTGGTCATCGTGTACTGTTCTGGAAATTTTTGGTCATTGCTCTTATCATCGCCTCTCCTATTTTTCCGCACTGGTCATCGCCCCTGGTCATCGTGTATTCTATTGAAATTTCTGATGGTCGCTGGTCACCTTTTGGTCGTGACATAGGCTTACCGCTGCTAAAATGTCCGTACGTTACAGACTATTTGACCAATTGAATGTCAAAGATAGACCGGGAGCACTATTTATCCAGCTGTCATCTATTGTAGCCGTTCAATGGCCAGCAGATTCCGCGGTCAAGCCAGATTCATCCATCGCTACTTGAATACAAACTTCAAGGACATCGTCATTATTGAGTCCTCAAAGGCACATTATGGCAGTAAAGCTTTATAGACCGTGAGTATACTACCAGCAAATTCCACTGATTGAATATTCATATATGAGCATGCATCAGAACCGCAGATGCCACATTCATTAACGACTTTTTAATCTTATAGCATATGGAGCTGCTTTTATTTTAAAACGACAACAGAATCTCATTTCATAAAGTAGCAGTTTATTACAGTAGCATGCCAATACTATACACTTAAAAAATGCTATTGCTTCCTTACCTCAAGATAACCGCCACTTCCACACCGCTATCGAAGAAAGAAACCAGCTTTGCTATCTTTATATCCGCGGTATCCTTCACTTCCTCACCTGTGTAATAGAAGATACCACCATGCCTGGATCCTTTTAATGATACTCATTTGCTTGAAGTTACTCTTGATCTACAAACACCATACTACCATCGTCGCGTTCGTCCGCGCGTCCTTATGTTTCTATGATACGCAGGTCGTTATGTAGATTACTTGATGGCGAGATATCGTCGTGCAGAACGCTGTCTTTTAACTGATTTTGCTGTATATAGATGATCCAATGTATAATAATGCACGTGTACCGTTGCTGCTGGTGCTCGTAAACCATGTACTTGACAGGGATCCGTTTCAATCGAGGGGCATTCAATGACGTTGAAAGAAAAAGTAATTTTTCGAGTGTTGCTCGAGTGGTGTTCAAAAGGTTGCAAGATTCGGAAAAGCTGGAATCTGATGGAGCGTGTACGAGATGGCATTGAAGCAGTTCGAGTGTTGGAATCGTGGCCAGTAGTAAGCTAGTAATTAAAAAAACAAGCAGAGGAGAAGGAAATGAAATAGCGGAAGAGATGCAGAAGTGTCCTTTTGTAATTAAAATTTCTTTGTGGAGTGCTAAACACGGCACTCACGACCATGGATGCTAACTCCTTTTCATATTTCCTTACGTTCCTCCTGCCCTTCCTTTGCCATTGTTCGTTTTTTGTCTGAGTTTCTCATCAACACTTCTTTTACAACAAAATCTTGGTCACCGTCATTTCACTTTCCTCTGCTAAATCGTGTCCGATATACGTTAATTATCTCTCAAATACACGTACAAATACATACAGCATCCAAGAAGTATATATAATACCCAACAAATAAAGCAATCCAAAATAAGCGGTGGTGGAGAAGAAGAAGAAGAGAGTCCCATATACATCCAAGCTCATCAATTGGAAACTCTAAACCCGAAACCTTAGTAAACCCGGACCAGGACTTGCGCGTTCGACTAAACCTGCTCGCTCACTGGCGTTCGCTGCCAGGCCCCTAAACCCGTTGCGCTTACACGCCCTTCTTTCCAACTTATTGAGTGCCTTAATGCCCCACGATGTCCTATGTTCATCAGTAACGTAGCTGCTTGAATCCATGACAATGCAGTAAGATGTGTTGGATCGCTTGAACATAAGCGTTGCATTTGTGTCTGTATAAGCAAGAAGCCTGTATAAAAATGCCGCTGTTCCTGATTTTTTTTCACAAGCATCTGAACTCCACAACTACAAGCTCCAACGACGACGTATTCGATACAACTTGTTGCTGATGTTCTCTTTTCAATGATTTCACTCTCAACTGGGGAAATGCAGTGTCTCTTACTCAGGAAATACACAGACCGGTCATTTTTATTCTATAGTATCTCCTTCATCATTATAGCAACAGCGGATATTTCACTCATCAGCTTCCACTAAGTGAAGTTTCATATACTAATATGCAACAGAACCGCAGATACCACATTTACTAATGTATTTTCAAGCTTGAAGCATATGGAGCTGTTTTTGCATATCAAACGACAACAGAATCTTACTTCATGAAATACCAGTTTATTAAAGCATGCTAATACTATATAGTCAATAATGCTATTGTTTCCTTACCTGAAGATAACCACCACTTCCACACCGCAATAAAAAAAAGGAACCAGCTTTGCTATCTTTATATCCTTGGTATCCTTCTCTTCCTCACCTGTGTAATAATTAGATACCGCCATACCTGGATCCTTTTACTAGTACTCATTTGCTTGAAGCCGCTCTTGCTCTAAAAATAATCTGCACACTCCTTTCACCTCTGTCGCTCGTTGACATGACGTGCTAGAAACACCAAACTGCCATCGTCGCCTTTGTCCGCACGTCCTTATCCAACCACTGTAAACCAATAGTTAATATATTATTCGATGGTGAGATATCGTCGTGTGTGAATAGCAACTTTTTAGCTGAATTTGGCGTATATAGATGATACACTATATAATATCCGTGTACCATTGCTGCTCGTGCTCGTGGATAAGAGTTTCTAGAGACACCGGACCTATATCGTCGCGTTTGTCAGCCCGTCCTTTATTTTTTTTCTGTCACAGTAAACGGAACGTTAATTGGAGTACTCAATGGTGATATATAGCCGTGTGCGAATAGCTGCTTTTTTTTGCCAGTTTGCCTAATAAAAAAGAATAGACACTTACGGTCAAAAGAAGAAAACTGGCCTTAACTTTGCGGACTGCTGCAAGTTTTACTGTGCTTATGTTGTTGTCATCTCGAGATGCTGGCAGGTCATTCAACTGGCAATTTCATTCTTCCAATTAGTTGTAACGGCAGAGATGTTGCGTCCGTTTGTTGTAAAGTTTGTTGCTAGAGTGCTGCTGTTGCTGCTGCTGTATGTTGCTGCTCTCCTCAATCAATAATGCTGCGGCAGTTGTTACTACAAAGGAAAACAGAATAAAAAAGTGGTCGAGTCCATCCACAGTAGGAACAAAGAATCCACTGAGACAAAGACTATGTGCTCTTTAGTATCATATACGTAAAATACAATAGCCATTCCAGTGCTGAATTTTGTAGAAAATGTTCAAGTACCTGATGAGGGCCAAGCAAAGAAGAAAACGACGCCGGACAGAGTTGACGTTATCAACACAGAAATAAAGAGCTTGATCCTGGGATCATAACATCATAGCAAAATGAAGGACAGAGACCAGGCCATTGTCAGAGATGCAATTCATTTGAGGGCCGTTCAAAGGTGTTGAAAAAAAAGTGCGAGATGCGTAATATTCGAGTGTTGAGAATAAAGAAAGCGTATAGAACAAGTGTTGCTCGAGTGATGACTGAAAGGAACATGAGATGCGGCAGAGCTGAATTCAATGGAGCGTGTGTGCGTTGGCAATTGAGCAGGTCGAGTGTTGCAATGGCGGCAAGCAGTACATAATAAAAAAAACAAGTAGAGGAAAAAGAAGTGAAGGAGCGAAAGAGATACAGAAGCTGCCTTTCGTAAAAAATTTTTTTGTGGAGCGGGCTTTGCCAAACACGGCGCTCATGACCGAAGATGCTATTCCCTTTTCGCCTTGCCGTGTCGTTTTCCTATGTTCCTTCTGCCTCCCGCTTGCTATCGTTTTTTTTCCATCTGAGCTTGTCATCAATACTTCTTTGCTAATCCCTTTTTAGAAATTTTTGGTCATCGCTGGTCATCGCCTCTGGTCATCGTACACGCTTTTGGAAATTTTTGGTCATCGCCTCTGGTCATCGCCTCCCCCTTTCTGTCACCGCTGGTCATCGCCCCTGGTCATCGCCTTCCCTTTTTTACTCCGCTGGTTATCGCCCCTGGTCATCGCCTCCCCTTTTTATTTCTCCGCTGGTCATCGCCTCTGGTCATCGCCTCTCCCTTTCGGTCACTACTGGTCATCGCCTTCCCCCCATTCTTGCAAATGCTCCCCCCACCACTGTTCCTTTTGGGAAAAATCTGGTCATTGACCAAATAAAGTTTTGGTCATTGTTTGGTCACTGTCATTTCACTTTTCCCTGCTTAAACGTGTCCGACATAGGTTTATACACATCGCCGAGTTCTCCTACTCTTGGGACCCGACGATTTCGCCACCCAAGGATTTTATCCTCGAAACCTCGTCGCATGAAGAACCTTTTCAGGGCTTGTTGTAAGGGATGGTAGGTATATTCTTTAATAGGAGAGCGACGGTTGTTGGTGGTTGTTTTAAACAGAGGTGTGTTGCAAGAATCTCTGTCGATTATGCTGCTTGGCTTGGTGCATCGCTCGTGCAACATTGGTGACGGCAGATATATGGCGTGGCATTTGCTGCAGGCGACATATTTTTATAGATCCTGTGTCAACCGGTTAAAGCCAATAGCTTGTCGTATCCCAGCGATTGTAGACGGAATAATGGTGTTTTCGGGGAGGACATGAAGGCCGGCAAACAAGGTTATGATGAATGTGATCAGCATGGATGCGACACGCTCGGATAGATAGTGGAGTTGGAATAAACAAATGAAGATGAAGACGAATATCAATGTTGTGGGATGGAATCGAGCAGGTTTGTTGCGGCTAATAGTGTTGGCGGTTCATCTATTGCATAGCAGTTATTAACTCTGATTTCTTTTCCACATTATTTCTAGTAGCACCATTACTACCACTAACCTACTGTATCATCTTCGACTATATTATCGAATTCGACGTCGTCAGCCTGGTACATCAATTCATCGTCATCTCTTTCTTGATCCGTTACTGGTTAGTCACCTCCAAATGATTCATATGGTAAGGTTACACCAGAATTCGCTGCAGTTACTACTAGATTCTAACAAGGAACACATAATCAGTTCAATAAAGCGAAACATAGTGCAACATCGCAACTCACAACTAGTACCATCAACACAATTACCATTATCAACTACGTCGGCGTTATGATCAGGCAGTTATAGATCATCGACTTCCATCTGCATATCGCCCCCATCCACCATCGGCAGAGTTTGATCTATATATGGCGAATCAGTATAATGCAACATTCGATACGAGCATAAAAACTAGTCTGTGAAAGCTCTGCTACCGTACCGTTGATTTCCTGCTGTAAATTATACTGTTCGTCAGCCCTGACATGATCAGTATACGCTCTCAGAGTGACTCGACGGTATCCCTCCGGATGTGCCTAATAATTTCGACAAAAGCATAACATGAACTCGCCGTTTTGCTGTTGGCTGTTCAAGTTGGACATCATCAAGGAAACAAGGGTACGTGAAGAATATCAGTGGTGTTTTAATAAGTCTGTTGCTTTCTTCGCTCTCTTTTATATCTTTTTCTAAGAATCAATTATTTATCTATATTATAGCACTCATCGTTAAGGGTGCAGACGTATCAGGCTACTTCATTATTATTTTAATTTGTACATTGGTGATACGCGCATGTTTTCGACCACGTTATTGATTGTTCCTTAGGAAATATCTTGGCGCCACGAGCACATGATGACAGCGGTATCAACATCACTACTGATTTTTTTAAATTATATTAATATAAGCTTCTTGGTAGTATGCGCACGTTGCTAACCACCAATTTATTGATCCTTTCTCAAGAAGGATCTGGGCAACATACACACATGATAATAACAAACATTTTTTTTTCTTTAGGTATGAACGTTATTGATCACTTTAATCATTGATAATTTAGTCACTTTGACAGCAAAAGCACATGTTGTAAGCAAACAAAAGATCGTGGCAGCATAAATACCAAACAACGTCCTTCTCTGCGTCGCGTGCTGTTTATATCTAGCTATCCGGTATCACCGCGCGAAAAGTCCAATATCAAGGGCTTTTAAAAGACCTTGATATTTATATATAAAGAGGCAAGGCGGGCCTCCACAGAAGTTGGGGGTTTTTAGAGATTGGATGCGGTCGTTATGCATGAAGTATTCTGTTTGTGTATGTAAATCTACTATATTGGTACAAAAAGTTCTCAGTATATGCAATAGCTGCAAGAACAGAACTTCATGTTAGTTACTCAACTACTACATCGGATGAAGCACTCCGAGTGTATGCTTTGGCTACAAAGAGAAGTCTTTTATGAGTTTTCTTTCACATACCCAGTATGCACCATTCGATGTATCTAAAAAATGACAGGTCTCGCACTACCACTGTTCTGCATCATCTTCATAATCCCCCTACAAACCCTTGCATCAAAAGATCATATGTACTTTATATAGTGCTGTCTTACAAACATATACAGAGTAGCCAAAAATGCCGCTCTTGTATACATAATTGATATCATGCTGAAACCAATTGGATCTAAAAAAGGATGTTATGATGCATTTTATATATACAAACATTCTCATTGCATATTACAAGGCAGCACATGTTTTACGATGCTGATTGAATGTGTTTATTTTTCATACTGTTGTAAATGACGATTGCAATCAAGATGAGGTTCATAAAAGTAAAAGTATGGTAATAAAGTTGCACAATATAGAATGCGTTGAGGGAGTAATCAACGGTCTCAGTTGATCCTCTTCTCTGCATATATACTTAGACTGCTTCCATGCATTATTTCTTACACTTCCTTTTTTTCTGCATGGCCTGTTACTTTTCACTATGGTCATGGCTTTTGCACAGGCCACTACTTTCTACAACGCTTTAATATTCAGTACTAAGGGAACGCCAAGTGGATACAGCTTCGTCATGCCTTCATAACCTCAGGTGTAAGGTGGTAGGTAAAGTTGGTGTACAGAAAGATGGATGAAGTATCAGTCGGTGGAATTGACGTGCTACTTGCATAATCTGTTACAAATGTTTCTATCGGATTTTGTGAGTATGCATGTGATGAGTACTTTTTGAAGGTTTTTTTCTTTGATTCACTCCCTTTATCTTCCTCCTCCTTCTTCGATTTTTATTTACGGTCCTGTTGGAAGGTGATCCTCTTGGCTTTTATCCTTTCCTTACATTTCCTACGACCTATATTTCTATACTAGTGCACGCCTTCACTATACCATTTCCTACAACAAAGTTCGTACTTTATGCCTTTTGAAGCTGCCGTCGCTGCCAAATGTTATATACTAGCTAGAAGAGTGTAAGTTTCTCTTTTTTTTATTATAACTATATATACCATTTATCCATAACCCTGACTAACTACAATGTACCATCCTCTCACCGTGCCCTATGTACACTACAAACTTATTCATGCTTTGCTAATGTTTCCTAACGTGATGAAATGGAGTGCTACTATTATGGTTGACTCATATGGACGGTAAGGATCAAGGCCACATAGGTATGTATATCTTTGTTAGTACATTTTTCTTATGACATATAACGAGCTTCGTTATCTCCACACTATTGGTATATATCAAACTTCTCCTTTCGCGGCTGGTCTTAACTCCTTCATCCTGTGAATAATGCATTCTGGATTCATCACTAATAATTTTCAATGTATCTTTTAGGTATGTCATCTTCAAAATCGTCTATGAACATCTCCTTCTGCGCTGTTTTTGTTTTCACTTATAATTGACTCAACATGCATCTTTCCATAGTAGGATCGCTGTCCTTTGCACTAGCTCTTTTCAACTACAGCCTTCCTTTTAAAATCATCACATAACGTAGACTTACATTTGATGACGTTCTTTAATGTTCTATAAAGCATAATCTTGTACTCGATTTTTTATACAAATATAATAATAAAGACGGTTGTGAACACCCATAATGATATATATATTAGACCATTAATATAAAAACCAATAGCATGCTTTGTCCGTTTACTATATGTGTAATATAAAGAACGAAAATATGCAATGTGTAATCCTTCTTTTTACGAACCTACTACAGAAGGCACCTGGTCCATATGCAATGTATGGTAAGACCGTTATAGACATCTACATGCATGATGTAATCAAATCATAAGCTTGGGGGACTATATGCACATAAAAATATCAAGGTGTAAAAAACCTTGATATTTACTCGAAAAGCTGAATATCAAGGTGGTTGAAAACATCTTGATATTTTATAATAAAGCTGTATATCAAGATAATATCAAGCTTTTTTCTACCCCTTGATATTCCCCTGCAAGCCCAGTGTATGGCTTTATATCAGATAATTAATAAGAAAGGGGTCTGTAATAAAATATCAAATGAACCACATATATTCAATTTTCGAGGCTACGTGAGCGCATAAGGTTGAGTAGCCTTTTTCTGATCAACTAAAACATTTCTCTCTACTGGTGCCTCATGAAAAGAAATGTCTTCCCTTTCTTCCTCAATGCACTCTTCCTCGAACTCGATACGCCGTCTCTTCACCCTTTCCTTTCCGATGGCGCCATTTCGGTCCAATCCATTCCTCACATTCTATTAATCAGCGACGCGCAACCATTCTAATTCCCGTTACTAGCAATTTCTGATTACACCATTCAGAAAAAAAGCTGTAAAAGTCAATGTGCTAATTACCAGCTTTTTATTTAAAGTTTGACGTCTTATGCACTCTGTAAGTTTAACGTTGAAATCGCCTAGCAAAATTAGTGGCCTCTATTGTGCTAATGTATGGCACCTTCATTGCTTCAGCACTACTTCCTGCATTGCATATCAGGTGCTGAGCCTCTCTCTTGGCCCAGTTCTACAGTATAACATTTCTTGGAACAGAATAAAATGAAGTATTTGCAGCTGCTTGCATATATGTCGCCCATCGCTTGACTATGTTCTTTTTCTTTTCTGATGTGTCCCCTAAAATAAAAAGGGAAGGACAGCCCGCTTCCTTTGAGCAGATTATTGCAATAATAAGTTATTGTAGTAACTTTTGTTTTAACAGTCGAATGATGGCTATGCTGTCCGAACTTTCTTCAACAAGCGGTTTTTCATCAGTGTTCTGCATTGCTGAGCATGTTGCATACCCATACTCCTTGAGTATGGTCTGCTACAGCAACTGTGAAAAAAAACCTACCCAAATTGAAATCCGTGCCCCCTACTCCCATCAATATTGCAACCCTTGGCTTTTTTCTCCTCTTGTAACTACTCAATCTAATAATAAGTATACATGCCTTGAACAGGTACCCCTAATATACTGTCCAGACCTTTGCATCTGGCAAGAGATTTTTTTCTTATTAGCTTGTGATGGCACCCCCAATTTTATATGATGCCGCCTTGAAGTTGCTGCTTTTCTACTTGTAACCTTCATGCTTCATATAGATGCCTACCCCCACATATTGGAAAATAGCTTACAGAAGCTCAGTATTTTTTGCTTTTTCACTTTCGGCCCTTATGTCCCCCCTCCAAAACTTTGGGGTACTGGCTTCCCCTATCTCCCAACTTCAATCTATTGAAAATCTATAACTTTTTAAAGTTATGGATACCTCTCTACGGGCGCAGTATACTCTACCAATGCTTTCTTCGCTGGGTGGCGAATAATAGCTGATAGTGGAATATTGTTTATTTTTATGATAAAAGCAGATAAAATAGAAGAAAAATAGAGGATATATTTTTCTTTCGATATTTTATTGTTGCAAGTGACAGTTTCCTTTTATATCGATGCGAGCGAGCCACCATAGAGGCCTCTGAGAAGCCCTCTTTTGGAAGGAAAATAGAAAATGTATCTTCCATTACTACATTGGGGTATGGTATTCTCTATTCAGAGCGAAATGAGAGCACCTATAAGTATGAAAAAAATGAGAGAAAAGAAATGTGGTTGAATCGCCATAACAATTATATGAGTAGATAGCTAAGATGTGACTTAATTAGTAGGATTTTTAGTAGGGCACTGTAGGGTGATTAGTTGACAAGAAACCCCTTTGAGAAAATAATTCTCCAATAAAAGTCATCAGTTACTATGTAAACTAAAAATCTAGAGATGTGACTGCTAATTTTGAGCCTACCAATGACTGCATAGCATTTGACTTATATAACAGAATTCTTATCATAGCTCTGTAGTACATCTCATTGGCTAGTAATAGCTCTGAGAATAAAGTTTTCTCAAGAAAAAAAGCCTATATACTATGTGACTGCTATTGCCGTTTTGTTATGTTGTTGCCATATATGATAGATACATGTACTGCACTTTACAGCACTGTAGCTACAATATTGCACCTTCTAGAAGTCTTAATCCACCTTAAATAAAGCTACTTTTAGTGATTTTTACACATCCTCTTATGTAATGTCTAAAATAAGCAATGTGACTGTCTTCAGTAAAAACATATTTAGATGTATATACATCATCTGTATATACCTACAAAGTTTTATAGCAATAGCATTAATAATAGATGAGCTATGATCTATAGAAGGAGTGATATTTAAGGATGGAGTAACTAAAAAACACCTGTATACTAATGCAAAGTTTTGAAAAAACTAAAGCATATATGTCTGCTGTTGCTTAGTCCGCGAAAACGATTAGCCGTTGGGAAAACCAATTACCTATCTATTTCCTTTTTAGGAAGTCACGTGATCTAAGCCACTTAGCAAGCCCCGGGAAAACGTTTAGCCGTTAGGGAAGTCAATTACCTGTCTATTTCCTTTTTAGGAAGTCACGAGATCTAAGCCACTTAGCAAGCCCCTGGGAAAATGTTTAGCCGTCAGGAAAACCAATTAACTATCTATTTCCTTTTTAGGAAGTCACATGATCTAAGCCACTTAGTAAGCCACTGAGCCACCGGGTAAATTCTTACAGTCACCCCTTAGGGGCTTAGTAAGTGGCTTAGATCACGTGACTTCCTAAAAAGGAAATAGATAGGTAATTGGTTTTCCCGATGGCTAAACGTTTTCACAGGGGCTTGCTAAGTGGCTTAGATCACGTGACTTCCTAAAAAGGAAATAGACATTTAATTGGTTTTCCCGACGGCTAAACATTTTCCTAGGGGCTTGCTAAGTGGCTTAGATCACGTGACTTCCTAAAAAGGAAATAGACAGGTAATTGACTTCCCTAACGGCTAAACGTTTTCCTAGGGGCTTACTAAGTGGCTTAGATCACGTGACTTCCTAAAAAGGAAATAGATAGGTAATTGGTTTTCCCGACGGCTAAATGTTTTCCCGGGCTACAGCAAAAGCAGATATGTATACTTAATTTTTCAAAATCTTTGTGTTGGTGAAGTGGTCTAACGCACTAGCCTTATATCCTACCTTTTGTAGAAGGCACGAGTTCAAAACCCCCTTTTACCAAACTTTAGTGTAAATGTTTTTTGAAAAACTGGTTTTTGCTATTATCCAACCAATTCTGATTATTTTCATATAAATAATATACCATCAGATGCAGCTTTTTTTCCTCGTTCCAATAAGTATAAAAGCATATATTGTTGTATAGTAAGTCTATAGATGATCCCATTGCTTATACATTTATGGTATTATACTTTAGGAATTACTATGCACACGACAAAACTTGACCTCATGCACGACATTTTTTTTGGTAGCTTAGTATTCTGCAGTTGTTGTACGCACCGTCTCTCGTGCAGTTTGAAAGACTCTGTGTACAACAAAAAACTAACGTTGCGTACGACAATTTTCTTTGGCAGTTGTAGTACGTACCGTCTCTTGCACAATTTAAAAGACCCTGTGTACGACAGAACTATGATGATATATACCGTATAACTTGGAATGTTAACATACCGTGTATCCAAATGGCTAGCAAACAACTTATTTACGCCAACATAACATTATAATATAGTGAAGCACAAGCAAGAAGATTTCTAAGTAAGCATAAAAAAACGTAGCTAAGACTATAGAAAAGTGAGTAGACGGTGCACCAAGCTTTTTCACCATTTTAATATCTATGACGGTGGTATTAGCTGCAAAGACATATCCTGTATTTCGTGTTCTAAAACTTGCTAGAGCTAGGGCTGTCATATAATTCTATTCAGTTAAAATTTTGACGGTCAATGTAATATTCGACGTATATATAATGTAAGATAACAATAATGTATACACCAAATAGTTGAATATTTGGAGGGTGAAGAACAAAACATGTAGTAAGAAATAAGGGATCAGGAAAATAGGTTTTGATATGATTGTAAAGAACAATTAATCTGGAGACAAGGCACAAGAGCTTAAATATGAGACAAGAAGAGCATAAATCGTCGAGTACGATGAGGTAAACGACATTTGATACAAAAAAAAGTGCAGAACTGCATAAGGGGTTATGATTCGTGTTGCTTTTTATAATCATTCATCACTGCTTTCACTTTCATCCGAATCCATGGTGGGATTGATGGCACTGCCGAATTTAGCACTCTTTTTCATGATATCCACTGCATCGTCGTAAGAAACATTCTTATCTTCTTGGATAAGTCGTGCAGCTATCTCCGGAACAAGAATCTGCTGAACAAACTGAAGTGGTGGCATCGGGGCTGTATTTGCTGCTGTCAGGTGGTTCGATTTCAATAGTTCTTTCGTCAAACAATCCATAATGATTTGCATTCCACGGGGTCTATATAACCAGGCTGTTTTAAACAATGATTTAGTAAGTTATTTTATGAGTGATAGCTTTGTACTTACTAAAGATTTTTCAGCCCTTACCATTCGTACGAATATAGATCGTACAACACTTCGGCTATATTGGCTGTAGAATTCGGTTTCTATCGATTTGAATGTGCTTTCGGTTTTGCCGACTATGATATCTTGTATAACTGGTACATAATTCATTACATGTAAAGGCAAGGTCACAAAATCAATATGAGCTAGGTAACCTTGGGCGATTCCTTCTGGTCTGATCAACATTTCTTTCCTATGAATGCTGCAGAAGTTGTATTGCTCAGTAAAGCGAACTGGTCTAGGTTTAATCTGTGCTTCATCGAAGCAGCGGCAACGAGACGTTGAAAGTTCTTTAATGCGGCGTTCGTCTTATTTCTTATGCTTCTCTTCTTTTTATATATATTCATTGTACTGCTTCTGTATAGCAGGAGGTAACGGTAATAGCAGGTGTATTTGACAATGGGGACATGCTATTGCACCATGATCTAGATAGTATAACAGATGTGTTTAGAGTTACTAGAATACAAAGATACAGAGCGGCAAGTTATAGGTACCATGATGATCGCCCCACATATTAATATCGCAATCAGATTCATCTAAAATCAGAATGGGCGACGCTTGTCTTCTTTTTTCTATGCTGATTGCTGTTGAATCTTGATCCACTGTTTTTTTGATATGTAGGTACCTCCAAAACGTTTTGTGATCGTGACCTAGGTTGATCTCGTTCTATTGCTGCTTATGTCGCTGTGATATCGGGGGCCATTGCATTTTAACAGATGATCGCAGCAAGACCGGCTCCTAATGGTTCCCATTCATGAAATGCATAACGAACGGCAGGAGACTATATCGTTTGCCCGAAAGTACAGAGTATGGCAATGTCAGCAACGGCGGATGATATTTCGCCCATGGACCAGATGTATAGCAAGCAATCAGCCGCTCCAAAGCATTGGCTACCAACTGAATATCCACGCTTCCGTCAAACCAGTACTCCTTGGGACAGTCGGCCTCAATATCACCAAAGGCGACACCATAAGACATCCTTTTGACCAGTTTTTCATATTCCGTCTGGCTGCCACCACAGATGTAAGACAAACAAATGCTTTTTCCCTTAGCCACCACGTACTCATGCATTCTTTTTTTGATGTCGGCGTATTTATCTTGATTGCTTTTATATTTGAGATATGACAAAGTTCTGAACCCACACCATCCGTCCGGATTTATCTCGACCGAGGACTTCCTGCTATTAGTTATCTAGCCACTTACAATCTATTGGCTGTAATATGGATTGTAAAATTACTATGGTTGAGATAACCCTATATGGTCGAATTAATTAATTATTAATTTATAAGAAATATAATAAAATTGGATTTTTTTATTGTAATGGTAGCCTCATACGAGAAAAAATTAAAGCGAACAGAGAAGTATTGCATATAGTAATTCATATGAAATTAAGAATATTATAGGGCATATATATACTAATAATAAGTATATATTGAGGTTAAGTAGGTTAGATATAATGTAAAGAATAATAGCTAGTTAATAAGTAATAAATTTTATCATTGAAAATGTTATACGAATATATGGTCACACAGGTATTCCACTCTAAATTAATTTATTACTTATTTTGCTCTTTAAAGAATCTCATATTGAAACTAATTTTATTAACCTTTCTACTATCTGCCCAATTATATTTATGCTTTGTATATTATTCATTTATATCAATTTGTTCATTTTTGACTATGGTTTCATTTGGTATATCTTTATTATCTGATATAGTGTGTTTTATAGCCTTATGCTTTTTAAAATAATCCTTTGGCTGTATATCTTTTACTATTTGCTTACCCTTTTGTTTATTTTTGTTGTGTCTCCTTTTCTTTTTACGTTTTGGTGTACTATTTAGTGTGCTACATATACTGCTCTGTTCTGAATCAGATGTACTAACATCTATATACTTATGTTTTTCTGTATCTTCAGGTGGGTTATCCCAGTCAATATTATCTGTTATAATCTCATCACATTTTATATCATTTATTACTTCTAACCAGGGTTTACAATCTGATGGTAGTAATGCTTTTACAGTCGACCATCCTTTATTATTTTGTTGAGACGGTTTATGTTATTTATTGTTCTGTGTATTATTACTATTATATTTTTCTTCTTGTTCTTTCATATATTCTTTTATATCAGCTAATTCATGTAGTTCCTCTACTGTTTTATCCATCGGTATATATTTTTTAATATCATCTTGACCACTATTATGTGCATATCGGATAAATGTATGCTGATCTTGGTATTCGTTTTCGAATTCATTTTTGTATAAGTCCTCGTACATATCCATGTTTTCATAATACATGAATTTACTTTCATAATCCTTCACTTTCATTGTATATGGATTCCATATTATATGACCTTTATGGTTCTTATCAACATAAATAATATATAAACGATTGAGTGTTGGCTCTAACTCATATACTGATTTATTTTTGTATAACATATGCAGCATATAGTTACTATTCAGTATTATTGGCATGTTTTTCTTTTTAGTTATTGACTTTGTGAATTTGCTATTAAGTTTTAAACGTGTTCCTTCTAACATTTGGTTTAAAAATGTTAATTTGAAATCAGAACCAGTTTCCTCATTATACATAAAATCATAATCATCATCTTTATAATCTGACCAATCATTGTCTTTACTCATTAGATATGCCCTGTGTCCACCTTGTTCTAACATATCAATGTTATATGTTTTTCCAACATTTGATGGACCAACAATCCAGTATTGTGGTATTTTGTTTTTACCACTAAACATAGTTTCAATACCAAACATAGACCACATATACAACTCATTTCTAGGAGTATTTTCCATATCAGCATCATGAAAATAGCTATTAAGATTAGATTTTACTGTATCATATTTCCATAGTAATTCTGGATATATTTCTGTTGCCTTTCTCATAGTAAGTTGTTTATTAATTAATTGATAACCAAGTAATTGTTGATGCATTTTTCTAGTTTTAATTTCGTAGTTTGGGTCCATATTATAAGCAATATAATTATTTCCTTTAATGCAGTAACTGATAGATTTTTGTGGATTACCACCTGGTTTAATATTTGGAGTGATACCATCAATAGTGAAAAACTTACGTACGGTTTTAGTATCAAATCGTTCATTTAATTGTATCCATATATGTACATGTTTTTCGCCTGTTTCAGGTGCTATTTCATCATATGCAATTGCTTTTTCAATTTTATAACCAATACGGTCATGTTTAGTAAACCATTCTAATATCTGTTCTTTTGTTAAATAGAAATTTTTACAAATATATGTGAATAAGCCCTTAGTGTTTTGAAAGCGGAATTCTTTTTCACCCTATGAGGTAGCCGCACTGGAAGTGTTATCATTTAACATTGCATCAGAAAATTGAGGATTTGAGGATTTGAGGAATTTTGCAAAAGCCCTAATCCGTCCCATTATTGCAGTACGGTTCTCGCTCCGTACTTCTTTTGTTATATTAGCCTTTTTGAGGTCCTTTTCAAGTTCGACTCTCAGCTGGTCAGCAATGGTTTTTTCACTAACATCTTGATGATGTTCAGTAAGATGCTTTGCTCTTTCTATTAAGAGCGTCAATGTTATTCCTAAAATAGGAACAAATTCAGCCATAATGGCAATAAATGTGAGGAGGTTCATTTGGTCCATGTTGTATTTTTGTTGGGGGTAGTTTTGTTGGAGTGCTAAAAAATATAACAAATATATTTTGCTTTATATTCTGTGGTGTTATTTTTATATTAAAAAAAAAATTCAATTTTTATTCTTTTTCAAAAATTTAAATGTATGCATGCCAAGACATTCGTGCATGAATTATTTCAATGAAAATTAGATTGGCTATCCTGACATATTTCAGCTAATTAGTCATTTAGGGTTACTAGACTGCATTAAAATCATCATAACCATAGAGGGTCCTCTGAATTTTTAAAATTGGCTTCCTGCTATTAGTTGTCTAACCAATTATAATCTACTAGCTGTAATTAGGGATCCGCACGGTTCGGTTCGGTTCGGTTCTTAAAGGGAACCGAACCGAACCGTCTAAAGCAAGAACCGAACCGACTAGAACCGACGAGAACCGTAGAACCGAAGAATCGAACCGAAGAACCGAACCCATCATGTATATAAAAAAGGCAAGATTCGGTATCTTTAAATGAAAGCTGATGTGTGTGTTCAAATGTCGCGGTATACTTGAATACTGCAGTAAAAAAGAATAATTTATTATTGTACATTGAACAGCGATCTCAAAATGAATAAGAGAAACAGAATGTAAACATTCTCATACGATGTGGGTCATTGCATGGTTAAAAGATTGAAGCACAGTTTTTACAAAAAAAAGTGGAGCTTATAGTACTTACTTAGAGCGACTTAGTATTACTAGTACAATATGTTATCGTAACATTGGAGGGATTGAACCACAACCGGCAGTACAGCTGCTGTGTCTCTACGTGTGTATAGTGTATAGTGTCTCATAAAAGGCAAAGGGTGAATGGGTAAGATAATTCTGTTATGAGCCCCAGAATGCGCAATCTCAAACGGAATGCACAAACTTGATAAAACTGATCGAGAAGCCATGATAAATCTAGTTAAGTAGTACGTCATGGAGAAAAATGCATTGTGGGTAGCAAAGTAGAGGAACAAGTAATGATGTGCGTCATGGGCGGAGAAAGCAAGCTGCCGTCAGAAGAAGTGTTTTTTTTACTATTTTTTACTCCCTTCTGCTTTTGCAGGTTTTGTTAAGTTTTTCAATAAAGTATGGCTTGCAAATACACTACTTCGTGGTCTTTTCGGAATAACATTGTTCGTAACTTCCATTATAGCCTACTTTATACTAATTACCAAAATCGCTGATTGCAATCTTCTGCCTCTCGGTTCTTCGGTTCTACTTATACAGAACCGGTTCGGTTCCGGTTCGGTTCTTGACAGGAACCGAACCGTATTTTCTCGGTTTCGGTTCGGTTCGGTTCCGGTTCTACGGTTCTGATACGGATCCCTAGCTGTAATATAGATAATAAAATTGCTATGATCGGTATAACCATTAGTGGCCGAATTATTTATTTATTTACAATAAAAATAATAAAAATTGAATTTTTTTATTTATATTGGTAGCCTCCCATGAGAAAAAAAAGAGCAATCGTTAAAAGTACATAACAACAAATAAAAATGAACACAACACAACACATTGAACAACTCGATATTGAAATTAAAAATTTAATTGATAATAAATGGACTTTTCTTGATAAATCTTGGCCTGAAATGCAACATAGATTTAATCATAGAACAGCTATTAAAGATATGAAGAATAATACAATAAATGATATAAAGGATGTATTACTTAATAGATTTGGATTTATACCTGTATTTTATTTTCTTACAGTTTTATATGGAAATATTGAATATCCAGGGCCATATCGCGAGATTGAAAAAGGACTTGCATTATTATATCATATAGTATCAGGTGTATCAGGAAAGGATATGCATACTGTTATGCCATATGCAACGTTTTATGATTTATATAAGCGGTTCTGGATTACTAACTATAATGAATTGAATAAAAAGGTAAAACAAGATCTAGATAGTATGTTCTCATCGCCACGTATTCGCATTCTATCAGCAATAATAAACAATCCAGATGGTTTTAAGAATGTTACACTATTTATTGATGGACATGATAGTAAAATAAAGTATTATAAACTAAATGAGTCACATTCACAATTATATTCATATAAATTAAAAGGGCCAGCTGTACGTACACAAGTTATACAGGATATGAATGAAATAATTACACATGTTTCAGTATCTGAAAAATGTGCTATCAGAAATGATGGTACTATGTTTATTAATATGAAATTATATAAAAAAATAAGTGAGGCAGATTGTTTAGGGATGGATGGTGGATATAATTTATTTATACAAAAGTTCAAAGATAATGCGACAGATGCTGGATATAGTTTTTATGATCGTAATTTTTTACATCCCATAAGAAAAGAACCAGGACAAAAGTTAACAATCAATGAGACATACTTTAATAACAAGTTTGGATCATTTCATTCAGCAATAGAAGCATAGTTTTCTATGTTAGGCTCTAAATTTGAACGATTTAATAATAATCATGCAGCATTGCAAGTATCTGATATAAGATATTATAATATTCAGTTTCATGTTGCTTGTATTCTTACTAATATATGGCGATTTGTAAATAAGTATAATATAGAGGTACAACTACATCATAAATTATGGTATGGAAAAGACTTTGAATTCCCAAGTAAGAAAAACAAACTTGACTTAGTATTTTCAAATGAGCAAAAAGTAAATACTGAATATAACGAAATGGTTGACATGCAGCAGAAATTTCTACAGCTTAATATTAATCAATCAATAGATATGGCTATAGATAGTAAGGAAGAAACTGAAAATAATACTTCTAAACGCAAGAGAAAAAATCAAAGAGAACAGAGAAATAGAGAACATGGTAATTCATATGAAATTGAGAAGATTGTAGGACATGTGTATACTGATAACAAGTACATATTTGAGGTTAAGTGGGTTGGATATAGTGTAAAGGATAATAGCTGGTTAACAGTTAATAAGTTTAATTCCCAGGAAATGCTACATGAATATATGGCCACACATGGTATTCAGCTCTAAATTAATTTCTTATTTATTTGCTTATTAAAAAATCTCATATTGAAACTGATCGCATCAACATTTCGTTTACTTGCCCAATTATATTTATGTTTTATGCATTCATTAGTTATACTTGTACTTATATTAGTACCTGTTGATTTATTTTTGACGTCAGTTTCTTTTGTTATATCTATATCATCTATTATAGCCTGTTTTATATCCTTATGCTTTTTAAAATATTCTTTTGGGTTTATTTCTTCTACTACTTTCTTGTTTCTCCATTTATTTTTATTTTGTCTTTTTTTCTTTTTACGTTTTGGTATAGTATTAGTTATATCACAGTCACTGCTTTGCTCTGATTCAGATGTACTGACATCTATATATTTATGTTTCTCTGTATCTTGTGGTGGGTTTTCCCAATCGATGTTATCAGTTATAACTTCATCACATTTTATATTATTTAATACATCCTCCCAATGTCTACAATCTTCTGGTAGGGGTGCCTTTACATTTAACCATCCTCTGTTTACTTGGTGAGCTGGTTCATATTGATTGTTACTCTGTATATTGTTACTATTGTATTTTTCCTTTTCATTTTTCATATATTCTTCTGTATCAGCTAGTTCTTGTAGTTCTTCTACAGTTTTATTCATTAGCTGGTATTTTTTTATCCTATCTTCACCACTATTATTTACATATCGGATAAATGTATATTGATCTTGATATTCATTTTCAAATTCCTCTTTATATAGTTCCTCATACATATCTATATTTTCATAATACATGAACTTATCTTCATAATCCTTAGCAGTCATTGTATAAGGATTCCATATAATATGACCTTTGCGATTCTTATCAACATAAATTATATATAAACGGTTGAGTGTTGGCTCTAATTCATATACTGATTTATTTTTATAAAGCATATGAGGCATATAATTACTGTTTAATAGTATTGGCATATTCTTTTTTTTAGTAATTGATTTAGTAAACTTACCATTAAGTTTTAGCCGTGTTCCTTCTAACATTTGGTTTAAGAATGTTAGTTTGAAATCAGAACCAGTTTCTTCATTATACATAAAGTCATAATCATCATCTTTATAATCTGACCAATCATTTTCTTTACTCATTAGATATGCCCTATGTCCACCTTGTTCTAACATATCAATATTATATGTTTTTCCAACATTTGATGGACCTACGATCCAGTATTGTGGTATCTTATTTTTACCACTAAACATTGTTTCAATACTAAACATTGACCACATGTATAACTGATTTCTAGGGGTATTTTCCATGTCGGCATCATGGAAATAGCTATTAAGATTAGACTTTACTGTATCATATTTCCATAATAATTCTGGATATATTTCTGTTGCCTTTCTCATAGTAAGTTGCTTATTAATTAATTGGTAGCCAAG
>NW_026516917.1:0-23073 GCF_025766255.1 Zychaea mexicana | reverse complement strand
CTAAACCCTAAACCCTAAACCCTAAACCCTAAACCCTAAACCCTAAACCCTAAACCCTAAACCCTAAACCCTAAACCCTAAACCCTAAACCCTAAACCCTAAACCCTAAACCCTAAACCCTAAACCCTAAACCCTAAAATAACTAACTAAACCCTAAACAACTACACCCTAACCAACTACAACCCTAACCAACTACAACCCTAACCCACTACACCCTTAACCCTATGCCCTAACCGGCTCTATTTGTTGTTCTTCTTTTTTCTTTTTTTTTTCTTTCTTTTTTTTTTTTTCTTTCTTTTTTACGGCCTTTCTATGGCCTGACTTGTCTATGTTTTTGTTTTGTTTTGTTTTTTTTTTTTTTTTTCCAAGTTAAAATTTTTTTTTTTCTGGAACCTTCCAGAAATTTCCAAAAAAGAACTCGCCGCCCCATTTCGGGGCCCGGATTGATGCCCCGGAACATAATCGTATCTCACAGCTCTTTGGCGACTGTAATTGAGATACAACCATTGGTTGTGGAGTTCGGGCTGCCAAACTTACTCGCTGCCGGGCTGGAACTGGCGACCTCTCCATTCGAGATCCATCTGTTAACCAACTCGGCAACTATGCCCATTCTAAAAATAATAACTTGACTTGACTGGTATACCATCCAATGCTAACCTGTCTCAATGTCGTCCAATCACAACAAAACTTAGTGCAGCAGATAGCTAAAACACACGTTTACTAACACAGTTTCAAGCACATAATCACAAATGTGCCCAGTAATATGTGGCATCCGCGCTTTGCCGGGTTACCCTACGGGCAGATCAGTTTCCATTTATTTGATATTCTCTTTTATATTGCATCCGCGCTTCGCCGGGTTGCCCGTTGGGCATGATGGGTAATGTTTCTATTGCATCCGTACTTCGCTGGGTAGCCCCTTTGGGGAAATCGGTTATTATCCTTTGTTATTATCTTTTATTATTATTCTTATTTATTTCTGGCTTACATGCTATTCAGTAGCCCTTATTTATGTTGCATCCGTGCTTCGCGGGGTTGCCCTTCAGGCAAAGTCAGTTAGTATCATCTTATATGGTTTTATTATCTTTAGCTTTTTATTCATTATTATATCTGTTAATTACATTTGTATAGCATCGACGCTTCGCTGGGTTGACCTGTGAGTGGAACGGTTTCTTTCTTTTATCATTATTCTTATTTTTTATTTTTTGCATATATGCTAGTTAGTTGCCCCATTTATCTTGCATTCGAGCTTCGCTGGGTTGCCTGGCAGGCAAAGTCAGTGGGTGTTTTTGTATATTATTTTTTTTTTATCATTAGTTTTTTATTTTTATTTAGTAGCCTGATTAAAATAGTATGGTAGCTAGTTTTATATCCTATTTTCTGTTTCATATATTTTATATTTCTGCATTTTATAGTTAAAAGTCTTAAATCCTGAATTCTGAATCTTATATCCTATATTCTTTATTTTTTATTTCTTTATTTTATATTCTATATTCTTCATTCTTCATTCTTTATTTCTTTATTCATTATTCGTTTTTCTTTATGCTTTTTTCTTTATTCTTTATTCTTTATTTATTATTTCTTTATTTTAGTTTTTTATTCTTTATTTGTTATTCTTTATTTGTTATTCTTTATTCTTTATTCTTCATTCTTGATTTCTTTATTCTTTATTCTTTATTCTTTATTCTATATTCTTTATTCTCTTTATTCTTTATTGTTGTTCTTTATTCTTTATTCTTTTTTCTTTATTCTTTATTCTTTATTTCTTTATTTCTTTATTCTTTATTTCTTTATTTCTTTATTCTTTGTTCTTTATTTTCTATTTCTTTATTTTATATTCTTTATTCTTTTTTCTTTATTCTTTTTTCTTTATTCTTTATTTCTTTATTCTTCGTTCCTCATTCTTTATTTATTATTCTTCATTCTTCATTCTTCATTCTTTATTCTTCAATTTTTATTCTTTATTCATTATTCTCTTTTTTTTTATTTTTTATTCATTATTCTTTATTTATTATTTTTCATTCTTCATTCTTCATTCTTCATTCTTCCTTCATCATTCATCATTCATCATTCTTTATACTATATTTTGTATTTTTTATTTTTTACTTTTTATTTTTTATTCTTTATTCTTTATTCTTTATTCTTTTTACTTTATTCTTTTTTCTTTATTCTTTTTTCTTTATTCTTTATTCTATGTTATGTAAATTTTATTCTTTATTCTTTATTTGTTATTTCTTTATTCTTATTTTTTTATTCTTTATTCTTTTTTCTTCATTCTCTTTCTTCTTTATTCTTTTTTCTTCATTCTTTATTTCTTCATTCTTCATTCCTGATTCTTTATTCATTATTCTTCTTTCTCTTTTTTCTTTATTCTTTATTCGTTATTCTTTATTCTTCGTTCCTCATTCTTTATTCATTATTCTTCATTCTTGAATTTTTATTCTTTATTCTTCATTCATAATTCTTTATTTATTATTCTTCATTCTTCATTCTTCATTCTTTATTTCTTTATTCTTTATTCTATGTTCTATATTTTTTATTTTTTATTCTTTATTGTTTTTACTTTATTCTTTATTCTTTATTCTTTATTCTTTATTCATTATTTCTTTATTTTTAGTTTTTTATTCTTTCTTCTTTTTTCTTCATTCTTTATTTCTTTATTCTTTATTCTTCATTCTTTATTTCTTTATTTTCTATTTCTTTATTTTCTATTTCTTTATTTTATATTCTTCATTCTTTATTCTTCATTCTTTATTTCTTTATTTTCTATTTCTTTATTTTATATTCTTCATTCTTTATTCTTCATCTTCAATTTTTATTCTTGATTCTTTATTCTTTATTCTATGTTCTTCATTCTCTTCATTCTTATTCTTATTCTTTATTCTTTATTTCTTTATTTCTTTATTTCTTTATTCTTTGTTCTTTGTTCTTTATTTTTTATTTCTTTATTTTATATTCTATATTCTTTATTCTTTGCTCTTTATTCTTTATTCTTATTTCTTGATTCTTGATTCTTAATTCTTGATTCTTCATTCTTTATTCTATATTCTGTATTCTGTAATTTTTATTCTTTATTCTGTATTCTATATCTTAAGTTGTGATTTATAATTCTTGTATCCTATGTCTCAAATGTTAAATGTTGAGTTTACTAGTTCTAAATTGATCTAATATTTTATTTTACAATTATTCTTAAAATAACATCAATATCCATCTTATATCTCATATTCAAGCCCCACGTATATTCAGCACTCATATCTCTTTGGTAACCATGATTTGAGAACTAGTCATTGGTAAATTCTTATTTTCTTTTGTTTATATATATATATATCTTCATATCTTATTATTTCCTCTTATCTTTTCTTTATTTCTTATTCAGTCATGTTTTATCTGTATATATTATATATTCAATTTATATTTGAGTAATGTTCCTCTTGCTTTTTTATTCAGTTCATTCTATATATAGTTTAAATGTTTATATATTATACTTAATTCATAATGCTTTCTCTGCATCTTTTATATTATACTGAATGCTAGTATATACTATGCATAATTTATATCTTAATATTTTCACTTATATTTTCTTTATTTCATTCAATTGATGTTTCATGCAGTATTCACTATAGTTATTTCTCACCTTAGTCAGTTTACTTGTGCTTTCTTCGCTTTGCTCGGGTTGCACTTTGCATCTGGGTTTATACTATGCTTCATTCCTATATCTTAATTACTCTACTTATGCTTTCTCCGCTTCGCTCGGGTTATAGTTTGTACACGGGTTTATGCTATGCTCCATTCCTATATCTTAGTTACTCTACTTGCACTTTCTCAGCTTCGCTCGAGTGGTGCTTCGCACACGGGTTTATGTTATGCTTGATTCCTTTCTTAACTACTCTACTTGCACTTTCTCAGCTTTGCTCCAGTTTTGCTTCGCACACGGGTTTATGCTATGCTTGATTCCTTTCTTAGCTACTCATGCTTCTTCGCTTCGCTCGGGTTGTGCTTCATGCATGGGTTGACGCTATGCTTTATTTATATCCTAATAACCCTCCTCATGCTATCTCAGCTTCAGCTAGGCTGTGCTTCATGTATAGGTTTACACTACACTTTATTCATATATCTTAATGACTCTCCTCATGCTTTCTTCGCTTCGCTCGGGTTGCGCTTCGTGCATGGGTTGACTCTATGCTTTATTCCTATCTTAATCACTCTTCTCATGCTTTCTTTGCTTCGCTCGGGTTGTGCTTCGTGCATGGGTTGACGCTATGCTTTTTTCCTATCCTAATCACTCTCCTCATGCTTTCTTCACTTTGCTTGGGTTACGCTTCATGCATGGGTTTATGCTATGCTTAATTTATATCTTAATAACTCTCCTCATGCTTTCTTCGATTCACTCAGTTTGTGCTTCGTACATAGGTTGACACTATGATTATTCCCTGTCTTAATTACTCTACGAATGCTTTCTTTGCTTCGCTTGGGATGTGCTTTGCGTGGGTATATACTATAGGTATTAAACCATAATACCTACACATTGAAAAATCCATGATTTCCATTTCGATCCGAGAAAAGAATAATATCTAAAAAGTTTCAAGTTCAAGAAAATAAAGCCCTTTCGATCTGAAGATGACATAGTGTTTGATCTATATAACTTATTATCCATATGATAAAAACATGTTTGATCTATAACAATTTTTTTTGAATCTATAGAAAATATTTTATTAGTGATTAATACATAAAATTACCTTATTATCATATTGAATGATTGTTTATTGGAAAATCCACTAAATCCACTATATTTCTTTGCTACAGTATAAATTATTCCCAGTGCAGGTGCAGGTGTTGGTATATGTGATAATGAAGACAACACTGGAACTTTTGCTTCATTTGCATGCTAAAGCTCTTATCGACACTACTGTTGATGGTAATAGTCATCATCATCATTATTATTATTATTTTGTAGTTCTTCTGCTAAAAATGTCAAAAGAATACTATTTAACATCATTGCCGTCGTTCTTCTTAGTAGATTACTGCCAAATCTGATGCATCATCATCATCGTCAATGTCTCTAGATGGCGCTCAAATAATTCATATTGGCTTTGTGGGGTTATATATGTGAAGATCGTGAGTGCATGATAGTAGTTGCTTATATTTTCTCTTCAAACACTGATCTAAAAAACATCAAAATGGGACCGTTTATTGTCATTGTCATTGTTTTCTTCAATAAAACGTTGCCAATATATAAGATCCAATATCAACATTGCCTTATGATACTGCCAGCTCATAGACATGTGTATTATTATTATTAGTACAGCATCATGCTAGATGCTAAAGTGATCCAGCATTCTACACAGCACAATTAGACCTTTTATTGTCATTGTCATTATGGTGCTGCTTAGAATGCTTTCAGCAACTATGATCTAATGCTATTATTAATTACTGTCCATACCCACGCTTGGTCCTATTTTTTTTTACAAGTTCTTAGTGAGAACATTGTCTCTTAGAGTCTAGTCTTGATATTTTTGGTCGCTGCTGAATACAAGTTTAAATGATACTCAATATAGCAAGTGCCGTCGTCCATTTGGGATATATGTTACTATGATAACAAATAATTAAAGACAGGCAACAAAAAAAAGCATAAGGTCGTACTCAATACATAAGAGTTTGACCAGAAGACATACTTTCTAAATAGTTTCTATACACGGTCTGAACCATCTACATATGGGCATTAAACTGCCCTTCACCACAAATACCAGGTTCTTCCCTTAAAGTAAATTGCTCTTCTTCACAACTTCTCCACATATCTTTTTTGTTGTGTTCGAATTCACTATGACATCTATTCAGAAGAAACGACTATTGTTGTGTAAGATCATAAAAAACTCCTCATAAGAATGACTCTCTTTATTTTAATTGTTGTATATAAAATAAATATGAAAATGATATCCTTGCACTCCATATGGCCGATCCGATCCCTAACCATTACAGAGATCTCCAACAACGATCGTCGTGTTCTACAGACGCTGCTCGTTCGATTGGTGGTCGTTGTATGCCATTTGGATCAGTGGATCGTGAGATCGTCGTCGTTTTTAGTGGATGCTGCTATTAGTTTTGCCAGTGGAGTGTAACACAATTGCTTATCCATAGACTGTTGTTGTTCGCATTCCTTCCCAACCATCACAGAGATCTCCAACAACGATCGTCGTGTTCTACAGACGCTGCTCGTTCGATTGGTGGTCGTTGTATGCCATTTGGATCAGTGGATCGTGAGATCGTCGTCGTTTTTAGTGGATGCTGCTATTAGTTTTGCCAGTGGAGTGTAACACAATTGCTTATCCATAGACTGTTGTTGTTCGCATTCCTTCCCAACCATCACAGAGATCTCCAACAACGATCGTCGTGTTCTACAGACGCTGCTCGTTCGACCGGTGGTCGTTGTATGCTATTTGAATCAGTGGATCGTGAGACCGTGGTGCTTTTTGGTGGTTGCTCCTGTTATTTTTACAGTTGGAGTATAATACAATCGCATATCCATCCCCGTTCCTGTCCCTACTCCTTCTAAAATCATTGCTGGGACTTGCACCATGAATCGTCGTGTTCGGGAGAAGCTGCTCGTTCGACTGGTGCTTGTTGTGTGTGATTCAAATCAGTGGATCGCGAGAACGACGTCATTTTTGGTGGATGCTGCTATTATTTTTGTTATTGGTGTATAAGAACATAGCACTGCCGCGAATGTTGTTGTTCGTACTCCTTTAAAAGCCATCGCAGAGACACGCGACAACAACCGTCGTTTTCGGAAGAAGCTGCACGTTCGATTGGTGGTCGTTGTGTGCAATTCGAATCAGTGGATCATAAAACCGTCGTCGTCTTCGTGGTTGTTACTGCTATTTTTGCTGCTCATATATGTTGCTGTATATAAAATAGCACCGCCATTGTCCATCTTGGCTATACATTGTACAGGAAATTATTAAACAAGAGCAAAAAAACACACACAAGGACTGAGACCAAGAGATGAGTTTCATTCGAAATGCTTTATTGGTGTTGAAAGGAAAAAGTGCGAGATGTGTAAAATTCGAGTGTGGAGATTAGAGAAAGCGTACAAGACGAACGTTGCTTGAGTGAAGAAGATAGGACGAGTGTTGTTCGAATGGTGTTCAAAAGGAATGTCAGATGCGGCAAAGCTGGATTCCGATGGAGCGTGTGCAAGATGGCAATTCGAGTGTTGAAATGGCGGTGAGCAGTAATGAATAAAATACAAAGAAGTGAAAGAGCAGAAGCTACCTTTCGTGTAAAATTTTTTTCTTTATGGAGCGCTGCACCTTGGAAGGGGCTTCACCAAACACGGCACTCATAATCATGGATGCTATCACCTTTTCGCTTTGCCTTGTCGTTTCCTCACGTTCCTTCTGCCTTTCCCATCCGTTTGTACTTGTAATCAACACTTCTTTACAACAAAATATTGGTCACTGCCATTCACGTTATCTGCTAATATGTATCCGACACAGGTTAATTATCTCTCGAATACAGGTACACATACATACAGCATTCAAGAAGTATAAAAAATAGCCAACGAATAAAACAATCCAAAATAAGCGGTGGTGGAGAAGAAGAAGAGAGTCCCATATACATCCAAGCTCATCAATTGGAAACTCTAAACCCGAAACCTTAGTAAACCCGGACCAGGACTTGCGCGTTCGACTAAACCTGCTCGCTCACTGGCGTTCGCTGCCAGGCCCCTAAACCCGTTGCGCTTACACGCCCTTCTTTTCAGCCTATTGAGTGTCTTAATGCCCCACGATGTCCTATGTTCATCAGTAACGTAGCTGCTTGAATTCATGACATTGCAGTAAGATCTGTTGGATCGCGTGAACATAAGCATTGCATTTGTGTCTGTATAAGCAAGAAGCCTGTATAACTGCGCAAATGCTGCTGTTTCCTTCTATTTTTACAAATATCCAACTCCACAACTACAAGCTCCAACGACGACGTATTGATGCTGATGCTCTCTTTTCAGTTTGCAGGTTTAATTCTCTGGGCAATCCAGTGTCTCTTACACAGAAAATCCACAGACCGGCCTTTTTATTCCAATGCGTTTCCTTCATCACTATAGCACTATAGCATCAGCAGAAAATGTAAAGATCATATACCGATTATTTTTGTCTAAGCTTAGATAGTTTGCCAAATCGAAGCCTGAATGTGGGCAAATATGATATGAGTAAGATTGCCTGTTTTTTGGGTCGTGAGACATGATTCAAAAGTGATCGGTGCTGTTGCAGTTCGGTGTAATGGGATGATATATACATCTTTACTTGTATGTTGATACAAGTGCATCAACGTCATAATCAAAAAATTAGCGCTGGATAGCGTCTTTGTTTTAATGGTGCTGTGTGCCTCTCCTCTTCTTTACAATAAGAGAAAAAAAGTACTGGCTGGCATAGAATGTATTCAAACAAGTTCGCCTGTACGTGCAATGGCGTTGCTAATGTCAGAAAACGCATGTTTTGACCAGCAATTAGAATGACCACTGATGAATTGTGTAAAACGTGTGTTGTATATTTGTTCGTCAACTTTTTATATATGTTCGAGTGCTGTGGGTACGAGTGCCGCCTTAGCCAGATCTGGGGTCATTCACGGTCATTTGGGTCATCGTTGCTAAATTGTCCGTACGTTACGGACTATTTGACCAATTAAATGTGGCGGATGGTCCGGGACCATTATTTATCCAGCAGCCATTAGCAGCAAAGCTGTATAGACGGCAGATATACCCCTCAGCAGCTTCCACTGATTGGATTTTCATATACGAACATGCACCAGAATCGCAGATGCCACATTTCTTAATGTATTTTTAAGCTTAAAGCATATGGAGCAGTTTTTATTTATCACACGACAAGAGAATCTCATTCCATAAAATAGCAGCCTGCTAATACTATACACTCAAAAATGCTATTGCTTCCTTACCTGCATATCACGGTTGCTTTCCACAGACCCATCGAAGAATATAGCTTTACTGTCGTTATATCTATTGTATCCTTCTCTTCCTCACCTATGTAATAATGGGATATCGCCATGCCTGGATCCTTGTAGTAATACTCATTTGCTTGAAGCCCCTCTTGATCTATATAATCCGCACGCTCTTTTCACCGCTATTGCTCGTCGACGAGGCATGGTAGAGATACCAGACCACCAGCGTCACGTTCGGCAGCTCGTCCCTATCCTGGCACACTAAGCGGTTCGTTATTTGGAGTACTGGATGATGAGATACAGCCGTGCGGGAATCGCTCCTTTTTTAGCTGACTTTGGTGTATATATATATGATCCACTATAAGTGCACGTGTAGCGTTTTTGGCTGTTGCGCGTCGACATAGTATGGTAGAGACACCAGACCACCAGCGTCACGTTCGCCTGCTCGTCCTTATACTGGCACACTAAGCGGTTCGTTATTTGGAGTACTGGATGATGAGATACAGCCGTGCGCGAATCGCTCTTTTTTTTGGCTGACTTTGGTGTATATGAATATGATCCACTATAAAATGCACGCGTACCGTTTCTGGCTGTTGCTCGTCGACATGGTATGGTAGAGACACCAGACCACCAGCGTCACGTTCGTCAGCTCGTCCGTATTCTGGCACACTAAGCGGTTCGTTTTTTGGAGTACTGGATGGTGAGATATCGTCGTGCTTGAATCGCTCCTTTTTTTGGCTGACTTTGCTGTATATGTATATGATCCACTATAAAATGCACGCGTACCGTTTCTGGCTGTTGCTCGTCGACATGGTATGGTAGAGACACCAGACCACCAGCGGCACGTTTGTCTGCTCGTCTTGATTCTGGCACACTAAGCGGTTCGTTTTTTGGAGTACTGGATGGTGAGATATGGCCGTGCGGGAATCGCTCCTTTTTGGCTGACTTTGCTGTATATGTATATGATCCGCAATAAAAGTGCACGCGTAGCGTTCCTGGCTGTTGCTCGTCGACATGGTATGGTAGAGCCACCAGACCACCAGCGGCACGTTCGTCTGCTCGTCCTTATTCTACTGCACTAAACAGTTCGTTATTCGGATTACTCGATGATGAGATATAGCCGTACGGGAATCGCTCCTTTTATTGGCTGACTTTGGTGTGTATGTATATGATCCACTATAAGTGTACGTGTAGCGTTTCTGGCTGTTGCTCGTCGATATGACATGGCAGAAACACCAGACCACCAGCGTCACGTTCGTCTGCTCGTCCTTATTCTGGCACACTAAGCGGTTCGTTATTTGGAGTACTGGATGGCGAGATATCGTCGTGCGGTGATCGCTCCTTTTTTAGCTGACTTTGGTGTGTATATATATGATCCGCAATAAAAGGTGCACGTGTAGCGTTTCTGGCTGTTGCTCGTCGACATGACATGGCAGAGACACCAAACCACAAGCGGCACGTTCGTCAGCTCGTCCTGATTCTGGCACACTAAGCGGTTCGTTATTTGGAGTACTGGATAGTGAGATATCGTCGTGCGGGAACAGCTGGTGCTTTTGTCTGCCAATTTGCCTGATAAATAAAAAAGAAATAAACACGCACCGCCGTGGCTGATGCTACTTGAACAAAAGCTAATGCAACATAATCGACGTTGTCATTTCGTTACTCGCGTCCTCGTTTAACGTAAGAAAAAAAGTGATCTGTGCTGTAAAGACTTGTGCAAGTTTTACTACCTTGATGTTGTAGTCATGCTGTGATGCAGGCAAGTCAACGCCATTGTAATTAAGTTTGACCGTTATAATTATCGGGTGCCGTAGCTTCCGTTGGTTGTAAGGCTTGTTGCTGTGGTGCTGCTGTTGCTGCTGGAGTAGGTTGCCGCCCTCGTCAAATGGCTATAGTTTCACAATTACTAGTAGTAAAAGAGATTAGATCATTCGCCATCACAATGCCACTTTTCTTTTAACAACTTGACATCTCAGAACTAAATACCTTGTTTTTGCAAGCGCACTTGCTTCAATATGTTTTGAATAAAGACGGCAGTAAACGAGTGTGTTATGGAGCAAAAATAAAATAAAGTGGAGCTGGCTCTTCTGCTATTTTGCTGTCTTGCTCATCATGTTCTGGTAATTTGATTGGCCAAAACCCGGGGTCAGGCCGGGGTCGTCCGTCGCCACATGAACTGAAATCTCGGGGTCATCGGGGTCACTCGTTATTATTGAGCTTTCAAAGGCAATTTACAGCAGCAACGCTGTATATACCGGGGGTATGCTCCAGGAACTTTCACAGATTGGAATATAATATACAAACATGCATCATAACCGCAGATGCCACATCCATTAATGAATTTTTCAGCTTAAAGAGTATAGAGCACCTTTTGCACAATGCACGACAACAGAATCTCATTTCATAAAATACCAATTTATTAAAGCATGCTAATACTATACACTCTCTATTACTTCCTTACCTGCACATAAGCGTCACCACCACAGAGCTATCAGAAAAAACCAGCTTTGCTACGATTATCTCCATTATATGCTTCCCATCCGCATCTATAAAACAACGGGATATTGCTATGTCTGGATCCTTGTCGTACTAATGACTTGCTTGAAGCACCTTTTACATATAATCCGCACGTTCTTTTCACCGCTGTTGCTCGTCGTAAAGACATGGTAGAGACACCAGACCAATATCGTCACGCCCGTCAGCTCGTCCTTATTCTACTGCAGTAAACGGTTCGTTTCTTTGGAGTACTCGATGGTGAGATATCGTCGTGCGGGTATCGCTCCTTATTTTTAGCTGACTTTGGTGTATATATATAGGATACACTATAAGTGTACGTGTAGCGTTTCTGGCTGTTGCTCGTCGACATGACATGGTAGAGACACCAGACAACCAGCGGCACGTTCGTCTGCTCGTCCTGATTCTGGCACACTAAGCGGTTCGTTATTTGGAGTACTGGATGGCGAGATATCGTCGTGCGGTGATCGCTCCTTTTTTAGCTGACTTTGGTGTGTATATATATGATCCGCAATAAAAGGTGCACGTGTAGCGTCCCTGGCTGTTGCTCGTCGATACGACATGGCAGAGACACCAGACCACCAGCGTCACGTTCGTCTGCTCGTCCTTATTCTGGCACACTAAGCGGTTCGTTATTTGGAGTACTGGATGGCGAGATATCGTCGTGCGGTGATCGCTCCTTTTTTAGCTGACTTTGGTGTGTATATATATGATCCGCAATAAAAGGTGCACGTGTAGCGTTTCTGGCTGTTGCTCGTCGACATGACATGGCAGAGACACCAAACCACAAGCGGCACGTTCGTCAGCTCGTCCTGATTCTGGCACACTAAGCGGTTCGTTATTTGGAGTACTGGATAGTGAGATATCGTCGTGCGGGAATTGCTGCCTTTTTGTTTTGCCAGTTTACCTGATAAATAAAAAGAATAGACACGTACCGCCATGGCTGATGCTACTTGAACAAAAGCTAATGCAACATACTTGACGTTGTCATTTCATTATACGCGCCCTCGTTTAACGTAAAGAAAAAAGTGGCGTGTGTTGTATAGACTCGTGCAAGTTTTGCTGCTTTGATGTTGTAGTGGTGCCGCAGTGCATGCAAGTCATTTGCGATTGTAATTAACTTTGACCGTTATTATTATGGCGTGCCGTAGCTTCCGTTTGTTGTAAGGCTTGCTGTAGTGCTGCTGTCGCTGCTGGCGTACGTTGCCGCACTCGTCAAATGGCTATAGTTTCAGCAATTGCTAGTAGTAAAAGACAGTAGACCATTGACCGTTACAAAGCCTAGATTCTTCCAGCAAATGAACATCCCTTGAATAAGATACCTTTTTTTTGTAAGCGTCCTTGCTTTAATATATATTAAAAAAACGGGCAGCAAGCGAGTGTGCTATAGAAGAACAAAAAAAAAGTAAAAAGAAGAGGAGCCGGTTCTCCTGCTATTTTGCTGTCTTGCTCATCACGTTCTGGTAATTTGATTGGCTAAATCCCGGGGTCAGGCCGGGGTCATTCGTCGCCACTTGAATTGAAATGTCGGGGTCATCGGGGTCACTCATTTTCGCTGTGGCGACTTCGTCGCCACACCGAAAATGATTCTAGGTATACAACTCATCAGCTTCCACTGATTGGATTTTCATATACGAACATGCATCAGAACCGCAGATGCCACATTTACTAATGCGTTTTTAAGCTTAAAGCACATGGAGCTGTTTTGTATTTCACACGACAACAGAATCTCATTTCATGAAATACCAGTTTATTAAAGCATGCTAATACTATACACTCAAAAAATGCTATTGCTTCCTTACCTGCATTTTGCCGTTGCTTTCCACAGAGCCATCGAAGAATATAGCTTTACTGTCATTATATCCATGGTATCCTTCTCATCCTTACCTATGTGATAATGGGATATCGCCATGCCTGGATCCTTGTAGCGATCCTCATTTGCTTCAGGCCACTCTTGATCTATAATAATCTACATGCTCTTTTTCACTGCTGTTCCTCATCGGCAAGATATGCTACGGACACTACACTAACATCGTCGCGTTCGTCCGTGCGTACTTATTTTGCCATGCTAAGCGGTTCGTTATTTGGAGTACTGGATGGTGAGATATGGCCGTGCACGAATCGCTCCTTTTTGGCTGACTTTGGTGTATATATATATATGATCCACTATAAAGTACACATGTAGCGTTTCTGGCTGTTGCTCGTCGACACGACATGGTAGAGACACCAGACCAACATCGTCGCCTTCGTCTGCTCGTCCTTATTCTAGCACACTAAACTGCTCGTTATTTGGAGTACTCGATGGTGAGATATAGCCGTGCACGAATCGCTCCTTTTTAGCTGACTTTGGTGTATATATATATGATCCACTATAAAGTGCACGTGTAGCGTTTCTGGCTGTTGCTCGTCGATACGACATGGTAGAGACATCAGACCGCCATCGTCGCCTTCGTCTGCTCGTCCTTATTCTGGCACACTAAGCGGTTTGTTATTTGGAGTACTCGATGGTGAGATATGGCCGTGCACGAATCGCTCCTTTTTAGCTGACTTTGGTGTATATATATATGATCCACTATAAAGTGCACGTGTAGCGTTTCTGGCTGTTGCTCGTCGACACGACATGGTAGAGACACCAGACCACCATCGTCGCCTTCGTCTGCTCGTCCTTATTCTGGCACACTAAGCGGTTTGTTATTTGGAGTACTCGATGGTGAGATATGGCCGTGCACGAATCGCTCCTTTTTAGCTGACTTTGGTGTATATATATATGATCCACTATAAAATGCACGTGTAGCGTTCCTGGCTGTTGCTCGTCGTCATGACATGGTAGAGACGCCAAACCACAAGCGGCACGTTCGTCAGCTCGTCCTTATTCTGGCACACTAAGCGGTTTGTTATTTGGGGTACTCGATGATGCGATATGGCCATGCGAGAATTGCTGCTTTTTTTGATTTTGCCAGTTTGCTTGTTAGAAAAAAGAATAAACACGTACCGCCAGGGCTGATGCTCCTTGAAGAAAGCTAATCGCATATATTCGACGTTGTCCTTTCTTTATTCGCATGCTCGTATAGCGTATACAAAAAAAGCGGCCTGTACTGTATAGACTGGTGCAAGTTTTGCTGTCTGTGTGCTGTGGTCATACTTCAATGTGGCACGTCGTTCGTATGGTAATTAACTTTGACTGTTGTCGTGAGATGCAGTAACTTCCGTTTGTTGTAACGTTTGTTGCTGTAGTGCTGCTGTTGCTACTGGAGTACGTTGCTGTCCTCGTCAAGTGGCTAATAGTTTCAGCAATTGCTACTAGTAAAAGAGATTAAACCATTCGCCATCCCAATGCCACAGCTCTTCCAGCATATAAACATCCCTTAAGCTAGATACCTTTTTTTGCAAGCGCCCTTGCTTCAATATGTATAGAATAAAAAGCGGCAGTAAACGAGTGTGCTGAAGAGTAAAAAAAATAAATGATAAAAGAAGTGGAGCTGGCTCCCCTGCTATTTTTCTGTCTTGCTCACCACTTTCCACCAATTACATTGGCCGAATCCCGTTGTCATTCCGTTGTCATCGGTCGCCACTTTAAAAATCCCGTTGTCATTCCGTTGTCATCGGTCGCCACATCAAAAATCCCGTTGTCATTCCGTTGTCATCGGTCGCCACTTCAAAAATCCCGTTGTCATTCCGTTGTCATCGATCGCCACTTGAAAAAGTTTGTGGAAATCACACTGTTTTTGCCCAATAAAAACGCCAATGGCGCCGGAAGCACCATTTCTCCGAGCACTCCTGCTGAACACAGCTCAAGTAGATATAACGCAACAGATGACAAGACAAATTTACTTTTGCGGCAGTGTGGTGCCCATGATGATGATAATGTGGTGGTGATTTGATGATGACGAGGATGACGATAGTAGTAAAGAGACAGAGAATAACAGTAGAGGATCGCAAAAAACGCCGTTCTTTTTGGTGGGTGCTAATTTATTTCTTTTGTTGCCTGGTGTATAATAGAATCGCATATCCATCCCTGTTCCTGTCCCTACTCCTTCAAAAACCATCGCAGAGACATGCTACAACAAATGTCGTGTTCGACAGACGCTGCTCGTTCTATTGGTGGTCGTTGTGTACAATTCGAATCAGTGGATCGAGAGACCGTCGTCGTCTTCGCGGTTGTTACTTTTATTTTTGCCAGTAGAGTGTAATACAATTGCATATCCACCAACTGTTCCTGCTGCCACTCCTTTAAAAACCATCGCAGAGACATGCTACAACAATTGTCGTGTTCGGAAGACGCTGCTCGTTCGATTGGTGGTCGTTGTGTACAATTCGAATCCATGGTTCGTGAGACCGTCGTCGTCTTCGTGATTGTTACTTTTATTTTTGCCAGTAGGGTGTAATACAATCGCATATCCACCGACTGTTCCTGCTGTCACTCCTTCAAAAACAATCGCAGAGACATGCCACTACGACCGTCGTGTTCGGAAGAAGCTGCGCGTTCGACTGGTTGTCGTTGTATGCGATTTGAATTAGTAGATCGTGAGACCGTCGTCGCTTTGTGTGGTTATTGCTGTTATTTTTGTTGTTGTACATGAAATAGCACCGCCATTCTCCATCGTGGCTATACAATGTACAGGAAATCATTAACACAAGAAACAAAAGTACACGCACAAGGCCGCACAGAACGTTCACGAGCAAAAAGACGGCTAGCCTTTACCTCTTTTCCTTGTAGATTTACACCAGATTCAAACAGTAATCGTTGGAGCGAGTCCAATTCCTATAGAAACAAAATCCGTCAACACAATTCTGCTCCATCTACTAATTAAAACATGGCCGCCCTCCCCAATGCCAGAATGTTCTTCAGCGAGGTCGTCATAAGATGTGTTACCTTTTTTTTGAAACCGTCTTCGCTTTTACATTAAGAAAAAGAGTACAGTAAAGTATTTTTTGTGGTAGAGAAAAAGAAAAAAGTGGAGCGCCCTTTGCTGTTCCCCAGTAGATTCGCCATTTTCCACCAATTACATTGCCCAAATCCCGTTGTCATTCCGTTGTCATCGGTCGCCACTTGAAATAAATTTCCGTTGTCATCGTTGTCATCATTTGGGTTCGTTTGGGTCATCGCTGCTAAATTGTCCGTTCGTTACGGACTATTCGACCAATTAAATGTAGCGGATGGTCTGGGAGCACTATTTATCCAGCCGCCAATCATTGCAGTTGCTCATTGGTCAGATTCCGGGGTCAACCCGGGGTCATTCATCGCCACTTGAATACAAACTTAAAGGTCATCGTTATTATAACGTCTTTAAAGTCAAATTACAGCAGCAAAGCTTATAGAACATAGTATACTATTACTAGCAACTTCCATTAACCAAATTTTCACATACGAACATGCATCGGAACCGCAGACGGCACATTTACCAACAAGTTTCAAGTTTAAAACATCTCGAGCTGTTTTTGTATTTCACACGGCAACAGAATCTCATTCCACAAAATACCAATTTATTACACCATGCTAATATTATACACTTAAAAAATGCTATTGCTTCCTTACCTGCGTATCGCCGTTGCTTTCCACAGAGCCCTCGAAGAATAGCTTTACTGTCATTATATCCTTGATATCCTTCTCTTCCTTACCTATGTGATAATGGGATATCGCCAGGCCTGGATCCTTGTAGTAATCCTCATTTGCTTCAGGCCGCTCTTGATCTATAATAATCCACACGCTCTTTTCACCGCAGTTGCTCGTCGACATGGTATGATAGAGACACCAGAATCAATATCGTCACGTTCGTCTGCTCGTCCTTATTCTACTGCAGTAAACGGTTCGTTTCTTTGGAGTACTGGATGGTGAGATATCGTCGTGCGTGAATCGCTCCTTTTTTTGGCTGACTTTGCTGTATATGTATATGATCCGCAATAAAAGTGCACGCGTAGCGTTCCTGGCTGTTGCTCGTCGACATGGTATGGTAGAGACACCAGACCACCAGCGGCACGTTTGTCTGCTCGTCCTGATTCTGGCACACTAAGCGGTTCGTTATTTGGAGTACTTGATGGTGAGATATGGCCGTGCCGAAATCGCTCCTATTTTTAGCTGACTTTGGTGTATATATATATATATATATGATCCACAGTATAATACACGCGTACCGTTTCTGGTTGTTGCTCGTCGACATGACATGGTAGAGACACCAGACCACCAGCGGCACGTTCGTCTGCTCGTCCTGATTCTGGCACACTAAGCGGTTCGTTATTTGGAGTACTGGATGGTGAGATATCGTCGTGCGTGAATCGCTCCTTTTTTTGGCTGACTTTGCTGTATATGTATATGATCCACTATAAAATGCACGCGTACCGTTTCTGGCTGTTGCTCGTCGACATGGTATGGTAGAGACACCAGACCACCAGCGGCACGCTTGTCTGCTCGTCTTGATTCTGGCACACTAAGCGGTTCGTTTTTTGGAGTACTGGATGGTGAGATATGGCCGTGCGGGAATCGCTCCTTTTTGGCTGACTTTGCTATATATGTATATGATCCGCAATAAAAGTGCACGCGTAGCGTTCCTGGCTGTTGCTCATCGACATGGTATGGTAGAGACACCAGACCACCAGCGGCACGTTCGTCTGCTCGTCCTTATTCTACTGCACTAAACAGTTCGTTATTCGGATTACTCGATGATGAGATATAGCCGTGCACGAATCGCTCCTTTTTTTGGCTGACTTTGGTGTATATGTATATGATCCACTATAAATGCACGCGTACCGTTCCCAGCTTTTGCTCGTCGTAAAGACATGGTAGAGACGCCAAACCACAAGCGGCACGTTCGTCAGCTCGTCCTTATTCTACTGCAGTAAACGGTTCGTTTCTTTGGAGTACTCGATGGTGAGATATCATCGTGCGGTGATCGCTCCTTTTTTAGCTGACTTTGGTGTGTATATATATGATCCGCAATAAAAGGTGCACGTGTAGCGTTTCTGGCTGTTGCTCGTCGACATGACATGGCAGAGACACCAAACCACAAGCGGCACGTTCGTCAGCTCGTCCTGATTCTGGCACACTAAGCGGTTCGTTATTTGGAGTACTTGATAGTGAGATATCGTCGTGCGGGAATAGCTGGTGCTTTTGTCTGCCAATTTGCCTGATTAAAAAAAAAGAAATAAACACGCACCGCCGTGGCTGATGCTACTTGAACAACAGCTAATGCAACATAATCGACGTTGTCATTTCGTTACTCGCGTCCTCGTTTAACATAAGAAAAAAAGTGATCTGTGCTGTAAAGACTTGTGCAAGTTTTACTACCTTGATGTTGTAGTCATGCTGTGATGCAGGCAAGTCAACGCCATTGTAATTAAGTTTGACCGTTAGAATTATCGGGTGCCGTAGCTTCCGTTTGTTGTAAGGCTTGTTGCTGTGGTGCTGCTGTTGCTGCTGGAGTAGGTTGCCGCCCTCGTCAAATGGCTATAGTTTCACAATTACTAGTAGTAAAAGAGATTAGATCATTCGCCATCACAATGCCACTTTTCTTTTAACAACTTGACATCTCAGAACTAAATACCTTGTTTTTGCAAGCGCACTTGCTTCAATATGTTTTGAATAAAGACGGCAGTAAACGAGTGTGTTATGGAGCAAAAATAAAATAAAGTGGAGCTGGCTCTTCTGCTATTTTGCTGTCTTGCTCATCATGTTCTGGTAATTTGATTGGCCAAAACCCGGGGTCAGGCCGGGGTCGTCCGTCGCCACATGAACTGAAATCTCGGGGTCATCGGGGTCACTCGTTATTATTGAGCTTTCAAAGGCAATTTACAGCAGCAACGCTGTATATACCGGGGGTATGCTCCAGGAACTTTCACAGATTGGAATATAATATACAAACATGCATCATAACCGCAGATGCCACATCCATTAATGAATTTTTCAGCTTAAAGAGTATAGAGCACCTTTTGCACAATGCACGACAACAGAATCTCATTTCATAAAATACCAATTTATTAAAGCATGCTAATACTATACACTCTCTATTACTTCCTTACCTGCACATAAGCGTCACCACCACAGAGCTATCAGAAAAAACGATTATCTCCATTATATGCTTCCCATCCGCATCTATAAAACAACGGGATATTGCTATGTCTGGATCCTTGTCGTACTAATGACTTGCTTGAAGCACCTTTTACATATAATCCGCACGTTCTTTTCACCGCTGTTGCTCGTCGTAAAGACATGGTAGAGACACCAGACCAATATCGTCACGCCCGTCAGCTCGTCCTTATTCTACTGCAGTAAACGGTTCGTTTCTTTGGAGTACTCGATGGTGAGATATCGTCGTGCGGGTATCGCTCCTTATTTTTAGCTGACTTTGGTGTATATATATAGGATACACTATAAGTGTACGTGTAGCGTTTCTGGCTGTTGCTCGTCGACATGACATGGTAGAGACACCAGACAACCAGCGGCACGTTCGTCTGCTCGTCCTGATTCTGGCACACTAAGCGGTTCGTTATTTGGAGTACTGGATGGCGAGATATCGTCGTGCGGTGATCGCTCCTTTTTTAGCTGACTTTGGTGTGTATATATATGATCCGCAATAAAAGGTGCACGTGTAGCGTCCCTGGCTGTTGCTCGTCGATACGACATGGCAGAGACACCAGACCACCAGCGTCACGTTCGTCTGCTCGTCCTTATTCTGGCACACTAAGCGGTTCGTTATTTGGAGTACTGGATGGCGAGATATCGTCGTGCGGTGATCGCTCCTTTTTTAGCTGACTTTGGTGTGTATATATATGATCCGCAATAAAAGGTGCACGTGTAGCGTCCCTGGCTGTTGCTCGTCGATACGACATGGCAGAGACACCAGACCACCAGCGTCACGTTCGTCTGCTCGTCCTTATTCTGGCACATTAAGCGGTTCGTTATTTGGAGTACTGGATGGCGAGATATCGTCGTGCGGTGATCGCTCCTTATTTTTAGCTGACTTTGGTGTATATATATAGGATACACTATAAGTGTACGTGTAGCGTTTCTGACTGTTGTTCGTCGACATGACATGGCAGAGACACCAGACCACCAGCGTCACGTTCGTCTGCTCGTCCTTATTCTGGCACACTAAGCGGTTCGTTATTTGGAGTACTGGATGGCGAGATATCGTCGTGCGGTGATCGCTCCTTTTTTAGCTGACTTTGGTGTGTATATATATGATCCGCAATAAAAGGTGCACGTGTAGCGTTTCTGGCTGTTGCTCGTCGACATGACATGGCAGAGACACCAAACCACAAGCGGCACGTTCGTCAGCTCGTCCTGATTCTGGCACACTAAGCGGTTCGTTATTTGGAGTACTGGATAGTGAGATATCGTCGTGCGGGAATTGCTGCCTTTTTGTTTTGCCAGTTTACCTGATAAATAAAAAGAATAGACACGTACCGCCATGGCTGATGCTACTTGAACAAAAGCTAATGCAACATACTTGACGTTGTCATTTCATTATACGCGCCCTCGTTTAACGTAAAGAAAAAAGTGGCGTGTGTTGTATAGACTCGTGCAAGTTTTGCTGCTTTGATGTTGTAGTGGTGCCGCAGTGCATGCAAGTCATTTGCGATTGTAATTAACTTTGACCGTTATTATTATGGCGTGCCGTAGCTTCCGTTTGTTGTAAGGCTTGCTGTAGTGCTGCTGTCGCTGCTGGAGTACGTTGCCGCACTCGTCAAATGTCTATAGTTTCAGCAATTGCTAGTAATAAAAGACAGTAGACCATTGACCATTACAAAGCCACGATTCTTCCAGCAAATGAACATCCCTTGAATAAGATACCTTTTTTTTGTAAGCGTCCTTGCTTTAATATATATTAAAAAAACGGGCAGCAAGCGAGTGTTGTACTATAGAAGAACAAAAAAAAGTAAAAAAAAGAGGAGCTGGTTCTCCTGCTATTTTGCTGTCTTGCTCATCACGTTCTGGTAATTTGATTGGCTAAATCCCGGGGTCAGTCCGGGGTCATTCGTCGCCACTTGAATTGAAATGTCGGGGTCATCGGGGTCACTCATTTTCGCTGTGGCGACTTCGTCGCCACGCCGAAAATGATTCTAGGGGTCATCGTTATTATAACGTCTTTAAAGTCAAATTACAGCAGCAAAGCTTATAGAACATAGTATACTACTAGCAACTTCCATTAACCATATTTCCACATACGAACATGCATCGGAACCGCAGACGGCACATTTACGAACAAGTTTCAAGTTTAAAACATCTCGAGCTGTTTTTGTATTTCACACGGCAACAGAATCTCATTCCACAAAATACCAATTTATTACAGCATGCTAATATTATACACTTAAAAAATGCTATTGCTTCCTTACCTGCGTATCGCCGTTGCTTTCCACAGAGCCCTCGAAGAATAGCTTTACTGTCATTATATCCTTGATATCCTTCTCTTCCTTACCTATGTGATAATGGGATATCGCCAGGCCTGGATCCTTGTAGTAATCCTCATTTGCTTCAGGCCGCTCTTGATCTATAATAATCCACACGCTCTTTTTACCGCAGTTGCTCGTCGATAAGACGTGGTAGAAACACCAGATCAGCATCGTCACGTCCGTCAGCGCGTCCTTATTCTACTATGCTAAACGGTTCGTTATTTGGAGTACTGGATGGTGAGATATGGCCGTGCGGGAATCGCTCCTTTTTGGCTGACTTCGCTGTATATGTATATGATCCGCAATAAAAGTGCACGCGTAGCGTTCCTGGCTGTTGCTCGTCGACATGGTATGGTAGAGACACCAGACCACCAGCGGCACGTTCGTCTGCTCGTCCTGATTCTGGCACACTAAGCGGTTCGTTTTTTGGAGTTTTGGATGGCGAGATATGGCCGTGCGCGAATCGCCCCTTTTTAGCTGACTTTGGTGTATATGTATATGATCCACTATAAAATGCACGTGTACCGTTTCTGGCTGTTGCTCGTCGACATGACATGGTAGAGACACCAGACCACCAGCGTCACGTTCGTCTGCTCGTCCTTATTCTGGCAAACTAAGCGGCTCGTTATTTGGAGTACTGGATAGTGAGATATCGTCGTGCGTGAATCGCTCCTTTTTTTGGCTGACTTTGGTGTATATATATATATGATCCACTATAAAATGCACGCGTACCGTTTCTGGCTGTTGCTCGTCGACATGACATGGTAGAGACACCAGACCAACATCGTCGCCTTCGTCTGCTCGTCCTTATTCTGGCACACTAAACTGTTCGTTATTTGGAGTACTCGATGGTGAGATATGGCCGTGCACGAATCGCTCCTTTTTAGCTGACTTTGGTGTATATATATATGATCCACTATAAAGTGCACGTGTAGCGTTTCTGGCTGTTGCTCGTCGACATGGTATGGTAGAGACACCAGACCACCAGCGGCACGTTCGTCTGCTCGTCCTGATTCTGGCACACTAAGCGGTTCGTTATTTGGAGTACTGGATAGTGAGATATCGTCGTGCGGGAATTGCTGCCTTTTTGTTTTGCCAGTTTACCTGATAAATAAAAAGAAATAAACACGCACCGCCATGGCTGATGCTACTTGAACAAAAGCTAATGCAACATAATCGACGTTGTCATTTCGTTACTCGCGTCCTCGTTTAACGTAAGAAAAAAAG
>NW_026516916.1:0-23376 GCF_025766255.1 Zychaea mexicana | reverse complement strand
TGTAATTGGAGCTATAAAGCTGGCCATGACCACCAACATGTTAAAGTGAATCAAATTTTCTACAGTACAGTATATAACATCAGCGTCTCATCATTGCTTATGTAATCAGTACAAACTCATCTAATGAACATGTATTTAAAGTATATACTTTCATTAAGACGATTACGAAAACCAACAAAAAGACAGCATTATGATACGAGGATGATTCCTGGTCTTTTATTTTGTATGAAAAATATATCGTTAGGTAATAGGACATCCCGTCAATATATAGTTGATACAAGCAATATTTGCAGACAAGCCAAAGGACTATCAAAGAAAGAAGTTAGAGCAAGCCATACTTGGAGTATTTAGTAAAAGCAAGCAACAATTGAAACAATCACTCACCACTTCGTATTTCCAGAACAGATCGTCGCGGCCCCTACCCTACCCTCCCATTGCTGGGAGAACCTCCACTTTCGTCTGGGCGAACCTCCACTTTCGTCTGGGCTCCAGAACCTATCATAGATGCAATTATCCCCTCGCTCGCTCTTCAGACGTTTTCTTGTGTATATTTTGCCACTAACCGTTCTCTGTGACGCCTCCTCTTATCCGTGTACGTGACCTCACCATACTGCCCAATCCCGTATGGCTGCCTGCTACGGCGGCATGACCCTGACAGTCATCGCGTTTAGTTGTGGCCGCGCTCCACTGCATAGTCTCTACGTGTTGCCGACCCGTGCCCCGAACCTAACGTCTATGCGCGGCCGGTGGTCAGTTTATCGAGTCATTTCCAGGACTCAGCAAGCGGTCACAGGGAGTACAGGATCAAGAGGTGGGCGCAGGTCACGATTTACTGGAGAGGTGCATGCGCAATCGAACTTACCATGCTTTCGCTCTTCCACTCGCAAGGTAAACCAAAATTTCTTTCAGGCCTTCCGACAAAAGAGAAAAAGGTTAGGCATCGCCCAATCCGCGAACCAATCCTGATAAATCTTAACAACTACAGCAGCGAAAGCACGTAGAAAATCAAGTTATTAAGACGTAAATACCAGAAGAATGCTACCCTAGTTGAAGAAGTACAGAAAAAAAAATAGTTACCCTGTAGTCGTCACGCATATCCGTCCGCCGCCGCTACTACTACTACACACGCAAAATCAACGACAATGATTAAAAGAAACGTTGGTGACGCATTCGAAAAAAAAAACAAGTTGGAGATCATTGAAATTTGAAAGGTGTTATTTTTTTGTGAATGGGGGAAAAGAGAAAGATTAGAGTAGGAGGAAAAACTTACACTGCAAAGGTTCCATAGTACACCGCGTGTGTCAGAAGCAGATTCGCCGACAAGGGTTCATAAAGAAAGCGAATTGCCAATGGAGTATGTGTTAGAAAAAAGAACTCTTTTGAAAGAGCGAGTGAGGAACTGATTGAAGTAACTCGTTCGCGCATTGCTCTACTTACATGCCCGGTTTTGTTGCCATCACGGTTCTTGTTGAAAGAGACAAGAGTGGTGATGGAAAAAACCTTTACTTGACTGTCAAATTATTGAAACAACGACACAACCATGGCGCACTGCCTAAGCCTCGCTGCTTCGCTGCTTTTTTTCTGCATGGGATATCATTAAGAGAGAAAAGAGGAGGTTCACACATACACCGAGTATCTCCATGTCTCCCGGTTCGTGCCTCGTCTGCATTACACACCCAGGTTTCACCTTGGGACTGAGCTCCGCACCTTTTGCAGGTACCTTTTTTGTGTAGACGATGATTTATTGAAATACCGTTGTTGTCGGTATTTATAATGTCAGAAAAGAGGGTTGACAAACGCACTATGAAAAAGTACTGATTTCAATGTAATGCGGGCTGCTACACCGTCGGGCCAGAAGGTTGATCCTTGAAACACTTGATGCCAATGGGAGTCCCATATGTGGAGTATGGTAGTGGCGATGATACATATGAACTCTGGTTTGACCGTGAGCGGGAAGGTGTTGAGAGACCTACTGTAATGTGATCACACGTCAAAGACTCATGGTCGACAAGGAAGCGCTTTGCAGGTACCGCTATACTCGCACGGATAAACTGAAGGACCGGATGTGTCATAATCACCTCCTTACAACATAACATAGCAATCGTTGCCATCGTTACTTTACCTCACATGCTGCTGCAGAACCCCTATGCGTAGCTCATATAGCTTTCTCTATGTATTTGTTATCAAAACACACCTCCCCTGGCTAGTAGTACCTCCACCTTCTTGTGCGCCCTCTGAGTGTAAGCTTCAATTCACTTCTTGCACGATTAACCATCATCTCCTCGTTAGTGCATACTGATGAGTTGACAGCGAATTTGGCATTATCATAGTAGTCACTAGATCAACTTAGTACTTTGGTGCTTTTGTGTACCCATCGCTATACCTCTATTAGAGGAATCTCCTATGATATCTTTCTTCCCTGTGTATTTCGTTTGTCTACTTTTCACACTGTAAAGCGTCAATCAGTAGCATTGGTGCATATTATATATGTTGTTTCGGCCCCAATTCTACCACTGACACAATAAAAAAGACGGTTATTTTGAGACAATTCAAGTCTATACACATCAGTACTTTAAGCGTAAGTGAGAGGCGTACGCATAGATTCGTATCCAAACACTCTGTTTTTCCGCCTTACAATACAAATTAAAATGTGTATTTGTTCGTTGCTTTTGTTATCACCCCTGTACAAACTGTTGCTACCCGTGTCAGTAAACTCGGTAATACATCATTGGCTTGAGACCGTGATCCGACAAACGATCAGGATCTAAGCAATTCTTCCAACCACCTTGCGTTTCTCGGGGAGCGTTCAACTTTTCTGGAGCATGCACATTTGCGCTTGTATATATTTAGTCTTCAGCCTTCAACTTTCCAGGAATTATTCAATATCAGTACATTAAAATGCGCCACGATTTGAGACGAACGAACATGTTGTTAATAAAGATCCGGATAGCGACTGCCATTTCTCCTTCTTCTCGACCATCATCCTTGTAGTTTTGCAGCTCTATGAATCTATGCAGTCTATTCACAAGGGTTCTCTCGTATCTGGAAGAACCACATACCTTTGTTTTACGCCGCCATTTCTGTGATTGCTTACACATGAGAATACAGTCGGTTTATACAATCCGGTTCGTCGTCGTGGTTAAAGTTCCCGCACACGTTAGACTTGTTGAGTTTGTATCCCTATAGGCATCTCCACATGTATGTCTTGTTGTTGACAAAGTTACACTCATAGAAAGCTGTGCATTGCAGAGTTGGCACTTTCTCTCTCATTGGTCCACCTTGTCTTGCCTTGGCACGCATATCTGCTGAATCGACAACACCCACCGGGTTTTTCTCTCCCCCCACCCCATCTGCCTTATCCCAGTCGTCGTAATTGTTATCGTCGTCGAAGATCCGACCAAAGGGAAATTTTAAATAGTGTAATCGCTGCTATCACGGTGATAGAAAACCGCATGTCTGTTCTGTGTTGCTGGTTTGATGAATGCTGCAGCAAGTTATATACTGATTAGCAGGGTAAAAGGCTGGAAAAAGGGGAACAATGAATGATACATGTTTTAAAAAATACATATAATGAGGAAGGTAGAGCGATGTCCATTGGAGGTTTTGTGTCTCTTGCAAAAAGAGATTTTTTATACGTGTACTTGTCATGTATTTAGCTACAGTTAAAAAAACAGAACTATAAATGAGCGATAAAGGCCATGACGATAATCAGACTAGTAGCTCATTATAATTGAACAATGCTATTATACTACTTTTAACTGTTTACATAGTGTGTACTGGTTTGAATAGCGATATTCACCATAGCAAGCTTTTAATAGGTCATCAATGATCCATCAACGAAACAATGAGCGTTTCCGTCATTATAGTCAATAAATGGGTACTTGACTACTTGTGTACATAATCTAATGCTGCTCTTTGTAGCATGTATCATATACAAAGAAACATAGCAGGTATATGATATAGTATATCAAGCCGGGATGTACAGTATAAAAAGTCTTCCTTGAATAAGGCTATGTATTATTTCATTAGTTTTTTTACACATATTGATATCCGTCTTTCCTAACGACTGCATTTCGCGGACTAAAAATAAAGATAGCGCTTTTCGACTACATACCATACCAATATCATCATTTTCCATTATGTTTACCCTCGCGACATACCCCACAATTACTGCCAACGACCTCTCGTCTGTTACTACCATTGCTCTTAGCCGCCGCGAGTTACCTTACGACATGGACGTAACAGTATCTGAAAACATGTGCTTGAAACATGCGCATGGAGGGCCACTTCGCGCTCCAGTACCCGGTTCATCTTGTCTGTTCTATATTGAATGTGATAAAGCCTCCAACAAAACTTATTTTAGGGATTGTCCTAGCGGCTCAGTGTTTTATCCGCCCTCCGAAGTTTGCGAAGGAGGTGTCGACATAAACAAGTTTACAGAATGCAGCAAAGGGAGAATAACAATGGGCTACCCAAGCATGTGGGGCTCTTTGCTCTTTGCTTTGATGATAGCTTCTATAATGTCATTGGTATAAAACAGAATTGTTCAATGAGAAGCTCCCTTTTATCATCACCTTCTAGCTCGTCGTCAGCGACTAGATACACCTTATTTGGGATTCAATCCCAAACATTTTATATTTGCATTCATACACTTTGGAAATACGTGCTTTCATGCTTATTATACTATAAAGAGCACCGACACAATTGTAACATGGCTCGAAAATATATTCAATGATTTCTATTGTACATAATTTTATGGCGTATTCAGACCACTGCAAAAACTATAACTGAGTACCAAAACCTACTGTTGTTCATTTTGTCATAAGTGTATAAAGGTATTGTGGACGTATCAGTATGGTTTCAACTGCATATGGTATACTGTAGCATACCAACAACAGTCCAACAACAGTAATAAACTGATGATGCTATGCTCTTTGCTGAGCAAGTTGTTAGGGGATTTCTATAACAATATCAAAGCTGCAATATAAGCAAGGAGCAATGAGATAATGTGCTAGATAACTCTGATACCATGGATTCATGGCTGCACTCTCAGTACTTTTGTAAAGCGATAAGGAACTGATCACACTCTTCCTCTGCCTGATTAAATTTCGAGATACCGAGACATTCATTGAACGACGTCTTGTCGATATTTTTGTCGCATTCGTAGTAGAACAAACATGATGAATTTGTTACTGTAGCACGATATGGACTGCTCTGTGCATGCTTTTTACACTGATCTGGGCAGAGTTTTATGAAGACACTATCTGATGCTTGGCGGCGGAAAATTTTGTATTCATACAGTACAGCTGTTGTTAAAGTTGTGAGGATAGAAAACATGATGTGTAGTCTAGTGATTGCTATAGCATTCGAAGGACGCATTTCTGTTGATTTCTGGTGCTTTTAAAAACTATAAAGGTAGCAGCAATGGAAAGTAAGCGAAATCGATGCTGGTTGTAGTAAAGGAGTATAACTGGCTTGATTCTGTAAAAATAATACGTGATTCTACTTCTTGCACCATATGAGTGAATGCCCTTTTAAATGCTTTCTAAAAAATTGTCCATATATTGAACATCATGGTTAGATTAGAAAGATGCTGTAATTTGAAACTGTGATTGTTAACTCTCCTTCTTATTGTTTTCGTCGAAGGAAGTTCATCTGTTTTTCTTTGTAGGGATTATGTAAATATGCATATAGCCTCTAAACAATGAACTTTGACACGGTAAAGAGAAACCGGGCACAATTGTCTGTCATAGCGACAATGTCCTATTTGATATGTCTTTGCAATTGTTGCCAACACAATGTAGTGAGATGTTACTGTTGTCAACACAGTCATCGATGTGTAGTATTTAAAAGGTTGCTGATGTTCAGCGAGAAAAAGAAGACTTAATGCTTTCCTGCTTACTACGTACTCCATCACCCAATACACCGACGATGCGTTTCTTTCACTTGGACACCGGTTCCTCATGCTCCTTGATCATTTCCTCTGCTCTATCTGTGGTAGCTGCTTCTGATACCTTTACCCGTCGTGGCGTTCCCGTCCATCAAGACAACGACATACCGGACCTATGCACACAGTTCAAACAAGGTGGCTTACCATACGGGCCCGTTCCAGGTTCATGCACTGAATTTTTTCGCTGCTACCAAAGCACTGGCGAAACTCGCTATCATGAGTGTGAGGCTGGCAAGCAATTCAGCGAGAAAATTGGAGACTGCATCGAGGCCCAAGACAGCGACCCAAAATGCAGCAGTAGTAGTGAAGGAATGTCCATGGCCCGGTCAAAAGAAAACACTTTCACAAGCATGTTCTTTGTATATCTCACTGCCGGGGTTGGAGCTTCTCTGCTTACTTAAAAAAAAATATTATTCCTTCTAGCATCCAACATAATTGATACGATTCGATGTATAAATGCTGGTTTGGTCAGTAACTCTTAATATACGCATGATCCCCACCTGCAGTGATAGCATCAGCATATAATAAACGCAGTTTCTTGTCTTCAATGTAATAAACAACCATTGGCAAAGCATAGCATCATGTTTACTACTCCTTTGTCGGCTCGAATGATGTGCAGAAACAGCAATAAGTGATGTTTTATTAAGGAAAAGCTAATTTTATTAATTCACAGTTGTGTCTGTTCTGTTAAATTCGCTTAGCGCGAAAGAAAATTTGGAACCTGAGTGCCCTCGCTTTTCTTTTCCCTTCCTCAATGCCTGAAGCGTTCGATTGGGAAGCCCTTAACAAGTTTTTTCCACCATCGCCCACCCGGAAATCACCTCACAGATCCATGAAGCGTTCGGCTCCTGAATCGCCCTCGCAAAAACGCGCTCGTCTCCTCACTTCAACTGCGCTTAATGATAACGATGATCCGTTTGCGGCGGAATCCACCTGCACCAACAACAATAACGGCTCAATTAACAACCTAAGAGATCACGTTGAATTGGCATCGTCGCGACTCTTGGCACATATTTCAGAGCAATCAGTTCCAGCACAACTTTATGGCCTCGACCAAGAATATGAAAAACTGCACGATCTGCTCAATCAAACCGTGGGCATGGGTGAAAGTAACTCGTGTCTTATGATCGGAAATCGAGGTACGGGTAAGACCATGCTCGTTCGTCGTGTACTGGACGACCTTGCGCGAGAATATAACCGAGGCGATCAAGAAGGTTTCTGTGTAATCAAACTCAATGGCTTGATCCAGTCGACCGATCGACTTGCCCTGAACGAAATCGCCAGACAGTTATTCGATCGCCAACAAATAGGTCAGCAAGAGCAGCAGCAGCAGTCGCGTCGCTTTGTAAGTCCTTCATATCTTTTTCCTTTTGGTATATGGAATCAGCTAATGCTGTTTGAACGAGGAACTAAGATTACTTCGTATATTCTTGTGTAGGCGTCCTTTGCCGAATCATTTGGATATCTGCTGTCATTATTAAAATCAGGCGATAAATCGACACTGCCTGTCATCTTTATTCTCGACGAGTTTGACTTGTTTGCGCAGCAACCGAAACAAGCGCTTCTGTATAACTTATTTGATGCTGCGCAGAGCGCACAAAATCCAATGGCGGTTATTGGGCTTACATGTAGACTGGTAAGAACGATGGTAATATACTCAAAATCATAACTAGGGCACCTAATCAAAAGATATCACTTTATGTTTAGGACGCGCTTTTACTACTCGAGAAACGCGTCAAATCGCGATTCTCTCATCGACAAATCTACTTGTTCCCGCCAACGGAATTCGACGAGTTTAAAGAACTCACAAAAGGCGCACTCCAATTGCGCACTCTGATCACGGACACGCCTGGTTATGGAGCATATGCAGATAAATTTAATGCATCAGTTGAGGTAAGAATATCAATATGCGTTGTTACTCAAAAACTGTATGTAAGCACTTGCTCACATATGAGAAAACTGTATAGGAACTTTTCAAAGATACAAGCATCATCGGTATTATTCGACGCATATTTGACTTGACTAAAGATATCCGAATGTTTTACAAGATCTGTGTAAGACTTTCATTACTAGCATGTACATTTCATAAGTTCTACACATGCTAAATGAGCTATAATGTATGTAGTTCGAGCCTATTTCGCAGCTTAGCGAAAAAGAGCCTTATCTCTCTGTTAATCAGTTTCAAGAAACTAGCATCGCACAACGATCCGATTCGAAAACAGAAATCCTTAGAGGTAAGTTACTGGAGCAAAGGATGAGGAGGACAAATGGACCGCTGTTGTAAAATATCACTAAATGTTTGGTTATTTTGTAGGCGTGTCATTACTGGAATTGATTCTTATCGTTTCCATGAAAAAGCTGCTGGAAAAGGACATCAACACGTTTAACTTTGAGATGGTCTATGACGAGTATAAAGATTTTATGAATCAGACGCAGGTCCGGGGAGCCGGATTTGGTGTGCGATTGTATAAGCGAGCAGTGGCATTAAAGGTATTAACAGAATTTTTAAAGTAGCCTCGCATTCTAGGTTATTAACTCCTTGCATATTTAGGCATTTGAAAATCTACAAGGATTTGAGCTTGTGTGCCCTGTTGAAGAGATAGCCAAGTGTCCGAAGGAGTATCGAATGGCCAAACTTATGCTCGAACAAAGTCAGGTTACAGAAGCTGTGCTAAAGTACAAAGATTGCCCATCCACTATTAAACGCTGGGTTACTGGTTAACCTCTGCAAACCAAATTGCATGTATAGATATTTTTTTTGCTGTGTAAATATACCCCATCATTCTCAATCATTCATTCAACGAAAAAAAAAATCCAATATTTAGTTGAACCTCCTCTGACACAATCAAGAATTGGCATCAAGTAGTAGTAGAAGTAGTAGTAGTAGCAGTCTTATATGATGCATTTATCGCATTCCATAAAAGAAAAAGCGATCCTATCATTTTATTGATAATCGTTCACAAATGTTCATTAGGACCAGGTGCCAAATCCAATTTATCGAATCTAGCGCGGTTAAAAAATTTCGCCGTAACAATGCGACCTCCAAAATATCGACCATTCAAATCATTGAGTGCAGACCTTGCGGCATCAATTGATGTGAACTTTACAAAGATACGCACAGCCTGATCATCAGGAACTTGACCATGTGGAACCTGATTAATTCAAGTAACTTGTCAGTACCTTGCTTGGAATCAAAAGTAACTTTGTAACCCATAAAATTACTACAGCGCACGTACCTCAAAAATCAGGCATCTTTCCACTTGTCCGTATTTCGAACATTCATCTGCTGTTTCCTCTTGAAGCATATCATCCACTTCACCCGGTCCAACCATGTTGGTCAATAAGACGACTGGTGATTCTACAGCGCGCGGTACCGGTGATCCAGATTGAGTAGCAGCAACGAATGGCTGACTGGCAGATGCAAAAGCGACAAAAGCACCACTTTTCCGTCCAGTCTCAACGTCTTTGTCTCGTCCTAAGCATACATCATCATTTGATTTTTGATCAGCATCTCGTACCATCACTGATTGCGTATGGATATATGTAATATGCTGGTATATTTTTCCTTCGGTTATCCAAACTTGAGCATGGCTTTCTTACCCTTATCTGGTGCTGCACCTAGTCCAAGCATAGGCCGATCATCTTGATGATCTTCTTCCCTATTACATTAGAGCATTTAATTAGGGTTATTCTCTTTGATTCCCGGACAATTTATCGACATACATTGGAGAGGCACGTGGTTGCATAGAAGTAGTCGCTCGCTGGTTGCTCATGCGGACACGGCGCATGTAAGCATCATCTGCGCTTTCATTAAGATCGAGATCAGCTTTGGAATTGGAGGCATGTGTCGATGGTGGAGATGGTTCTCGATGGCGTGGAGGTGAAGAAGGGGAAGAAGATCGTTTGATTTCAGGTAGTGATGTTTCGTACAAGTTAGCTGGGGGAGCAAACGCGCCTATTTAATAAGTGAGAACCTGTCAGTATATGCATCCAATTCGCTTCAAATCTATACCCTTTGGTTTCATGATATGCTAGTACATACAGCCACGTTTTTTGGGGCTTTGAGATCGAGAATGGTAGTCGTCCTCAGACGAATATGGGGATACCGATCGTGATCGCTGACGCTGTTGTTGCCGCTGGTGTCGCTTTTGCTTTTTCAACTCCTCGCGCAATTGCCTCCGTTCTTCTTTGTATTCTTCGTAATCATTCGGTCGTTGTGGATCATAATCTTCTGTCATATCAAAAACAATCGGTTGTGCCTGTTGCTGCTGCTGCTGCTTCCCCTTATTTTTTCCTTTTTTCTACTCAAATGTATATCGATCAGATTCCGATATCTTTACTAGAGTGGAGAAACAATAGCACCATAGAGTTTCGAGTACCTTATTTTGTTGTGAAGCTTTGAATCCATTGATATCGTCATTGGTTGAAAAGTAAGGGATATTGTTGAGTTGCCGTGGTAAGGACGTCAGTGTTGTCTTATCTTTTGCAAGAGACGATGCAGGAGATACTTTAGGTGCTGTTGCTGATGCTGGTGGTTCGATAACAGCCTCCTTGCTGACAGTTGTTGTTGACACGACTGTGGCCCCAGCGGGTATCACTCTGTTAAGTTTTGGTTTGGCTTGAATTGTTGGCTTGCGCATAACTGGTCGAAATTGACTATACGCAGACCATCCTACACGCATTTCCACAATGATACTTTTGTTAAACGTTAAATGATATTAGAAAAGCGCATTCCCTTATCATACCTGCTGATTTCGTTGCTGGTGACGATGTGCTGGTAGCGGGTGCAGGAGATGCAGGTACTGTTGGCGCTGGTGTTGTTATAGTAGAGCTTTCCACGCTTGCCGTTGCTGCTGCTGCGGTTGACAAAGATCCTGGTGCAGGTAATGAGGAATATAGTCCCGAAAAGGAGCCACCATTTCCCGCCGAAGCATTTGGTTTGTCCGATTCCTTTTTTGACGCAGGCTGCGGGAGATCCCCGTATAATGAGAAGGGCATGTTGAATAGTATTTGGTGTGTGCCGAGTGAGCCACAGTTGGCGCAGAGACCTAGTAAAATCGTGCACCGCCCTATCGTCCACTATGAGGAAAGGCCGTCACGCTATACAATGCATGATACAGCAGCATAGAGAGATCTTGCTCAACAAAGTGGTGTATGATGGTATATGACAAAGATCTTTGCTACGGGCACCCCATCAAGCTATAATTATCAAGAAGCTCTTTAATTCTACTATTAGACCAAGTGCGCTCTATCAATAAGGTAAACTCCTGCTTTATATATGAAGAACCTATGTTAGTCGTTGATTTCAAGCTGTAGCGGAAGTGAACATGTATTCCCTGTGATAAATCATTTCCTCTTACTATTAAGATAATATATGTTGCTAGATGAGTAGCTTGTTAGTATCCAGATATGTTCATCCAGTTTTTATATGTTTTGGAGTGCGCATTTATTGAATTTCATTGATATATTCAGTACCATCTTTGAGATTGAAAACTTGGTGGGGTGTTCGTAGCGAAAATCAAAGTATTCCCTAAAAATTGGCCTTACAAACTAATTAAAGAAGCACCAAACGCATGTCTGATGAGTTGGAAAGACGGTCATGCACTTTGTTACGTGAAAGCATTACTTGAAGGTGAAACAAACATGTTTCTTAATACGTTGCTAAGAGCCAAAAGAATCGGATAATTGGCAGCATAGCTTTAAGCACACTCTCAGCTAAACGAGTTTTAAAATATTAATAATGTATGTTGATCTCCTCCAGTAAGAACTTGGGTTATCTAGGTGTGGGGTGCCAATTCAAACAAAGTCCTACGACTGCAAAGCGAGGTTTTGTGCCCGTGAATATCAGTTCTTTTCCGGTTGCACATTCCCGCGAAGGATTCTTTTTTTGCGGGGTGGAGGTGGGCCCAGGCCACTTGTTTCTGGGATTACAGATGCCGCTGTTCCGCGGTTTCAAAGGGGCGCATACTGTGTGCACCGTTTTTCTTTTTTTTCCATAAACGAGTAATAAACTTGTCGGCTAATTTAATCCAGCTCGATAGAGTCTCGCTGCAGGTAGTGTGTGATATGAAAGAAGGGATGCGTAAGAATTAAACAAACAAGCGAAAAAACCATTGGAGGTTTCTTTAGCTGATAAGGTTTGTTTGTAATAGTGATATGATGTATGTGTGTATGTAAGGATGGGTATGGTGCCCCACATCCAAAGCTTTCTACAATGAAAAGGTCTTTTGGGATGACGCCAGCAACTACGATACCGCCACTCCCGCAGTTTTCTTTGGGAATTACCGGTGCCAGGCGTGAGGGAAATCGCTAAACCTAATCGTTTCTTTTGGCACTATTATTGCATCACCTATGACTCCGCTTGTAGAATTTTTTCGCACGCCTCAGCCAATCAATAGCTGCAAAATGATGGGGGTGGAGGTGGGGAGAGTGGTATATAAGGCTCTCGTCTTGTAAATGTTTTTTCCTGAAACTTCCTAAAGCGCAAATCAAAAACCCTATATCTTTTTGATTTCGTATCTCTTTTCTCCCGTGATACATCAAATATAACACCATGTCGACAGCATCACCACTGGCACGAACGGCAATTAACAACGACCACATCAACGACGATGGCTATGGTTACAGTGCCAACGTATTCCCTGGCAAGGAGGATCAGATGGTCCAAGTATGTGCCCATATCGAACAAACCGGGTTTATGCCCAAGGATCTGATTCAAAATGAAGTCGCCTGGTTTTACGGGTGAGTTTACGAAAAGAAGTCTGATGTAACAGTTATCACTGCATAATTGGTATAGATCTGATAACCAACCAATACACGGTTATAGAAACCTAGGTATCGACGATTTCTATTTTGCCCTTGAGCCTGTGGAAACAATTGCCAACCACGTCATGGCACTGTACGGTGCTAAGATGCTCGCATTCACAAGAAACGAGAATGCCTTGGATATCAAGTTAGAAAAGGAAGAAGAGGATTCGTCTGTCTACATCCACTCATCAAGACCTGGTGTTACACAATTGGAAGGTCCACAGATTGAAAAGAAGTAAGAATCTTGACAATGGGTGCTATTCTTGGTCATAGATTTGTAGAAAACTCACAATGAAATCTTTGCAGGATCGATGAAAAGTATCTGGATGGATCGATACCCGCCAAAGCTTATCGCGTTGAGTCATACCGATCCAGTGGTACTGCAAATGGCGTGACATCGCAACTCCGCTCTTACTTTGTTACCAAGTGCCAGTTTGTCAATCCCACCCCTTCCGCGGAAGAGCAAATGGATATCAGACAAGTTGCGGACAAGAGCTTTTTGCGCAAGGCCACCGATCATACTTTGAGCGTCTATGAACAAGTCATGCGCAATGTCCTTCAGCGCAGTGGTCCTGTTATCGAAATGTATGAGGCTCAGGGCAAGCGCGAACGCCGTTTGATCATCGGTTACCGCCAGCGCAGCACTGTCGGTTTCTTCTCTGCCATGTCTGACTTGTACCATTACTATAATTTGTATTCTGTCCGCAAATATGTCGGTAAGTACACAACACTGCCAAGTTAGTTACTGAAGATGATATACTGGCGTATACTAAATTCTTCCATCGCTATATAGAACAATTCTCTAACGGTGTTACAATCATTGGTTTATATCTCAACCCTTTGCCCGGATCTTCTTCTGTGCCTATTGAGACTTCGATCCACCAAGTCATGAAGGAAACCTCTTTGATCTACTGCTTGCCATCTACTCCTTTCCAGTATTTCTTCCAGAGCAGCCAGCTCTCCGTACAGGAAGCCGTGTACGGTTATGTTGGATGGATCTTTGCTCAGCACTTTTTGAATCGCTTGGGCAAGGAATACTTGAGCTTGACAAATATTCTCGATGCTCGCAACCCGATTCACGAAGAAGTCCTTACCAAGATGAAGAAGCGGTTGCGTCAAGACACCTTTACCCGTGAATATATTTTAAATATCATCAAGCGCTACCCAGACCTTATCAAGCTCCTGTATGCCAACTTTGCCACTGTCCATTATGTCAACCAGCGTGAGTCGTCGTTACAGCCTACCATCTCGTACCAACGGCTGACCACGGTTGAGAACTTGAGCAACGAAGAGCTGAGCCACAAGATCAAGCTTTTAACCTCAAATGCACATGAACAATTGGTGTTTGAAGCATTTTTGACCTTCAACAAGCATGTCTTGAAGACCAACTTCTTCCAGCCCACCAAGGTTGCTTTGTCGTTCCGCCTGGATCCAAACTTTTTGCCTGGGATTGAATACCCCACAAAGTTGTATGGCATGTTCTTGGTCGTAGGCTCGGAGTTCCGTGGCTTCCACTTGCGATTCCGTGATGTCGCCCGTGGTGGTATCCGTATCATCCGCTCCCGCAACCGCGAAGCCTACTCGATCAACCAGCGCACATTGTTTGATGAAAACTATGCCCTGGCCGCCACCCAGCAACGCAAGAACAAGGATATTCCCGAAGGCGGATCTAAGGGTACTATTCTGTTGGATATCGATCAACAAGACAAGCCACGCGAAGCATTCGAAAAGTACGTCGACTCCATTCTCGATCTTTTGATCGTCGGTCAAACGCCTGGTATCAAGGAAAAGCTGGTCGACTTGAACGACAAGCAAGAAATCCTGTTCTTTGGTCCCGACGAAGGTACTGCGGATTACATGGATTGGGCCTCGCAACAAGCACGTCTTCGCAATGCCAGCTTTTGGAAAGCTTTTACCACTGGTAAAAGCCAGTCATTGGGCGGTATTCCCCACGATATCTATGGCATGACCACACGCTCTGTACACCAGTATGTGCTAGGTATCTACCGCACGTTCGGCTTGAAGGAAGAAGAATGTACCAAGTTGCAAACCGGTGGTCCTGATGGTGATTTGGGATCGAACGAAATTAAGATCTCTATGGACAAGACCATTGCTATCGTAGACGGATCCGGTGTCCTGTACGATCGTAAGGGCATCAACCGACAGGAGCTTGAACGCTTGGCCAACGAACGTTTGATGATCGGCTCATTCGACACCAGCCTCTTGTCAGACCAAAGTTTCCGCGTGCTGCTTGAGGACAACAACGTTCGTCTCTTCAACGGCCAGATTGTTGAGAACGGCTTCCAATTCCGCAACACTTTCCATACCAATCCTCTTGCCACTGCCACCGTGTTTGTTCCCTGCGGCGGCCGCCCTGAATCCGTGGATTTGTACAACGTGCAGAAGCTTGTCGACGAGGATGGTGTGCCACTCTTCAAATACATTGTCGAAGGTGCTAACCTATTCTTTACTCAAGAAGCCCGCTTACGTCTCGAGAAGCAAGGTGTTGTCATTTTCAAGGATGCTTCGGCTAACAAAGGTGGCGTCACTTCTTCGTCATTGGAAGTCCTGGCAGCTTTGGCATTCAATGATGCCGAGTTTGCCGAACACATGTGCGTCAAGGACGGCCAAGCTCCCGCTTTTTACCAAGCATATGTCCAAGAAGTCCAGCAGATCATTGAGCGCAATGCCCGCATTGAATTCGAGGCTCTGTGGCGCGAACACCAAAAATCCAATCTTCCCATTTCGATCCTCTCTGACGAACTTTCGACCTCTATCGTACAGCTCAACGAGCAGCTCCAGAACACGACCTTGTGGGACAATTTACAGTTGCGTGAAGCCGTGTTGAGCAGTGCATTCCCCAAGTTGCTGTTGGACAAGCTTGGCCTCGAGACTCTTGTGAAGCGCGTGCCTGAGAGCTACGTCAAGGCCATCTTTGGTGCCTACTTGGCTTCCCAGTTTGTCTACCGATATGGTAGCTCGCCCGATCACTTTGCCTTCTTTGAATTCATGCGTGAAAATTATTACACTGAAGCCAACTAAAAAACCCCACTCCAAACTTGCATCCACTGACATCCGTATAACATTTCACTACATAACCCCCCCCCCTCCTTCCTTCTCATTTCTTCATATGATCATTTAATCGACTATTCTTTAGTTTTGTATAATTTCTCATTAAAAGCGCCTTTTAATTATTTCAAGCATTCTCCTGCTTCTCTTGTTCTTTTTCCCTCAAAGCCTCCAAGCGTCGACGATTTCGTTTTAGCAGAATGCGGTTGACATTTGCCTTCTCGATATCTGCCATTTCATGCCAGTTGTTGATTCGACTTAATGAGCCGTCTTCGTTTACAACTAGAAATCACAATCAAACGCGCTCAGCATTCAGCAATCCTTCCATTTATGTTTGGCAAAGAGCAGTGCACAAGAAAATAAAACTCACCCACAGGGCCAAGCTCTTTAAGTTTATACGTGTCATTTACATCAACTTGAACAGTTTCTTCCGCGGTGGCAGGCAATGCCAACAGTGGTTCTTTAGTATTTGTCGTAGACATGGTGCGAATGTGGGATCGAAACAACAGCGAAGAGATGGCTCGAGTTCGGAACATGCTCGAAACAGACCCAGAAAAGGAAAGAATATGAAATGGACTTTTTGACATGAGAACTGACACATAAAATAAATACCAGCTAACATTAAAATAACAGCAACAGTCTTGTACCTTTATAATACGGACATCCTATCTTTTATTACAACAATCCATTCCATTTTCTTCTTCTTCTCCCTTCAGCTACCATTTTGCGCCATGACGTTCTTGTCGCATGAACAGATCCGTCAACGACGGTTTGGCTGGCCACGAGCGCGACAGGATAGATCGGATCCTCTTCAACTGGACGACAAGTTATGGAAAGCAGATCAGCAGCAACAAAAGCGACGTCTTCTACATAGATTCAAATCATTTGCCAAAGGCGAACTAGCGATTGTAACATGCTTGACCCTTTGGTCATTTTATATTCGACTTTGGAAAATTTGGCAACCCAACTCTGTCGTGTAAGTTCTTCCATCGCGTCTATGATATCAATTGGCGATAAGAAACACACTGACATCAGATGCTATTATATATGAACCATGCCGATTAGCTTCGATGAGGTGCACTTTGGTGGGTTTGCAAGCAAATATATCAAAACGCGCTTCTTCATGGATGTTCATCCGCCCCTAGCCAAGATGCTTATTGCTCTGGTGGCAAAGATTGCTGGATTCGATGGAGGGTTTGATTTTAAAGAGATCGGACTGTACGTGGGCTACAATGTTTAACGGCGAAAGATTTTATATTACTCAAGTATGTCACGTGTAGAAATTAACAGACAGTTTTCCATCCTTTTGTTGCTGTTAGGGAATACGTGGAAGTAGATGTTCCCTTTGTAGCCATCCGTATGTTTTGCGGCCTACTGGGTGCTCTTGCAGTGCCAATGGCCTACTTGACAATGAAAAAGACAAGTCATTCTACTACGACCGCTTTACTGGTCTCAGCTATGCTTTGTTATGGTAACGCTGACTCTTGTACCGCCACTCGAATATTACATACTAACTACTACATGTAACTTAGAAAACGGTCTTATCACGAACAACCGTCTGATTCTCCTCGATCCTATCCTACTGTTCTTTACGTCTGCAACTACACTGGCGTGGGTCAATTTTCGTGACCAACAAAAAAACTCAAAGTAACGTTGTCGACCTCTTATGCATGAGAGCAGTGGCTGATGGTGGACTAATGATCTTGGTTTGTGCTTCTTGTAGGCCATTCAATGCGCAGTGGTGCTTTTGGCTTGGGATGTCGGGTCTTGGGATGGGGCTCACTGCAAGCTGTAAGTGGGTAGGGCTATTCACCATTGCAACAATTGGTGCACCCACCATCAAGAGTCTTTGGGATATTTGGGGCAACACCCAGATTTCATCGGTAAGACGGGCATAACTACTGAAAAGCGTCGTTGCATGTATGTTAAAGAGCACTAGTGCTAACTTACTGTTTGTCATATGTAGTCCAGCTTTTTACGTCACTTTTTCTTTCGAGCAATCTTTTTGATTGCATTACCTATAGCAGTCTATATGGCAATGTTCGCAGTTCATTTTTATTCACTACCAAATAGCGGGGAGGGTGATGCATTTATGAGTCCTGAGTTCCAACAGACACTCGCTGGCTCAAATTCTCGCATGGGAGATACACCTCTTGGTAAGATATAAAGAAAACTACCAAGGCACTTATTGAATACGAAGCCATACTCAAAACAATCACATTAGACATTGCGTATGGATCAAAAGTATGGATTAGACATGAAGGAACGCGCGGTGGCTATCTGCATTCCCATCCACATGATTACCCAACAGGAAGTGGTCGTAAGTAGTATTTTATGGCACATGACCCACGCAACAAATTTAACATAGGGGAAAACTAATATATCATAAACGGGAAATGCGCCGAACTTGTATAGAGCAACAAATAACACTGTATCCTCACAAAGATGAAAATAATTGGTGGATTATCGAGAAATCACGGAATGCACCGCGCCGACGAGATACGATGCGTAACGGTGAGGTCGAATACGTCAAAGACGGTGATAGAATCCGGCTTGTCCATGCTTTGTCAGGGAAAAGGCTACATTCGCATGATCAACAGCCGCCGCTTGCGAACGATGAGTATCACAAGGAAGTAAGGTTAGTATACCTAGAGCACATATTTATTGTTCTTCTCTCAATCTTTCTTTTATCTGTAAAATGGGACCTCCATCATCTAATCTCCAAAATCTCGTGACCTACGTAGCGCATATGGATATCCAGAGTACCCTGGCGATGCCAATGACGACTGGTTCGTCGATATTGTAGCCCACGATGGAAACGATTTGAATTCTAAGGAAAGACTGAGAACAATCCATTCGCGGTTTCGACTGGTCCACACTACACAGCATTGCGCGTTATTTTCACACAACGTAAAGCTGCCCGAGGAGTGGGGTTTCGGCCAACAAGAAGTGACGTGCATGCAAGCAAGCAAGCTACCCAAAACAATTTGGTATATCGAGGCAAATGAAAATCTTAAACGTAATGACAAAACAAAAGTCTGTGGGGTGGCTGGAATATGAAAGGCTAATATTAAAAACTAAGTAAGATCATATAAACATTCGAATATTCATCGTTATTCCACCCTTCATTTAGTGCCTGAGGATGCGGAGACGGTCAACTACAAATACCCCGGATTTTTAGCTAAATTCATAGAGTTGAACAAAGTCATGTGGGATGTAAACAATGGACTGACAGCAAGCCATCCATACGATTCGAGACCCCAGGTATGGCGATGCAAAGATGTACATGTATGACATTAGAAACCAGAATTGGTGACACTTTGTATCACTCCAAAAGGCATGGCCATTATTGCAACGCGGGATCAGTTTCTGGGGGAAAGACGGACGACACATTTACTTACTTGGTAACCCGGCAGTCTTTTGGGGCTCTTCTGCTGCCATTGTCGGGTATGTTGCCATGGTATTTTCAGTCATGGTGATGACGAAACGTGGCTACAGGAGCAAATTTCAGGGTAAATAGCCAAGTATTTTCTCATCGACTGGGCGGAATACTTTTGATTTAGAAGAGGAAAGTGGTCAAAGGTTAAAGAGAGTTATTAACTTGAAGATACCAGGGATGTTCGATTTGTACAACGAAGCAGCTGGTTTCTTCTTGACTGGTTGGTGCGCGCACTACTTTCCATTTTATCTTATGGATCGTCAATTATTCCTGCACCATTACATGCCGGCACTTTATTATGCCGTTCTTTTGTTTGGCAGTATGTTTGATCTGTCTACGGTTTGCTTAACGTCAAGGAAACGAATGTTTATTGCAGCCATTGCAGGCATTTGTGTAATCTACACATATCGGAATTTCATTCCTATTACTTATGGTGAACCGTGGTCGCAAACATCATGTGAGAGCGCAAAATGGACCAGTAGCTGGGATTTTGATTGCGCACAGTAAGTGGAATAACCATAAACAGGATCTTCAGTGTAAATCAAGCTCACAACAGCGAAAAATACTCAAAAATCACACTATATTCAGATTTGGAGACGGCGCTGCGTCAGGACAAAAAGAGAACACGTTTGGCGCAATGCTCACTGGAGGCGTGCACAAACTGCATGGCATTGTGAAAAACTATGTTGTAGGAGGAGAAGAAAAGCAACAGTTTAACGAACATGTGTATGAAGCTCAAAGAGCAATGGAGTAATGAGAATTATAGGGTAAGTGGCTTTGGTTATGGTTCCCAAACGTTCGATGGTGATACAAATATTGCTAATCACTTTTCAAATTTTCTCGTGCTCGTAGGCCCCCCTGGGAGGATTTTTTAAGGGCGGGGGAATCATCCAGCTGCTGTTCTGTTCCACATCAAGCCTCAGTGCGACACCTTTCAATCGTCGACAATACAAACAAATCCAACACTACACATGCGCGGAAAACAAGCTTTCTTTCCCACTTCCATTCCTTACTGCTTTTATTAGTTTAACTCTTCCCTTTTCCCTTTCCATTCTATACTTAATATACATTTCTATTTCACCACTAAAAAGTCATTGACCGTTTTCTTCGCAGCCGCGGTAAACTTGTCGTTGAAACCTGTGTTCCTGAGCTTTTACAGATCATAAAGAAACAAAATCTAGAACAGCAATTCTTTCACTTCTTGCTCCCTCTTGCAGTACAACGACAGCTGTAGCGACAGAAGAAATGAGACCGACATCAATATACTCCACTCTTTTACTATTCATATTTGCACCAGTCGCCCGATCACAAGGAACTGACGGACAAGCTTCTAGTATGCCTTCCTTTCTATTTTCTGTTTTGTTTTCGCGCTCCAGTTATATATGCGAAATAAAAACTGACCCAAAAATTGTTTAGCTGCCCAATGCGCTCCATACCCTGGCGGTGTTTGCTCTGTAGGTATCACCAACATATTCCAAAAAAAAAAACCATGGGCATTTGGCGGGGAAACGGAGCCCAACATATACTGATTACCAAATCTAGGGCTACATCGATTATGACGTGTATCTACCAGACGGGGCTACGTTCGAACTTATTGAAGCAGAATTAGCACCATTAAATAACCTGACGGAATGGCTCGGCGATATTTATTATCCCTGCGTCGAAGCATATCATCAATATTCCTGTCCGCTCAGTTATCCAAAGTGCGGGACGACTGTGCGAAACGACACTCAAAGTAACATGAATACAGCAGCTCTTTTTCGCATGTTTTCTTGGTCTCTCAACAAACGCATCATTATATGTAGTAACGACGGTTCAGACGGGATGTCAATCAGCCTGTGAGCATGCAAGAGACGCTTGTAGCGTTTTCTTTGATATTACAGGAAATATTGGAGCTTTACCCGACTGTAATGCTATATCCCCTCTCACGAATTTACCACCTCAACCTGATAGTAATTGCAATGCAGTACCTGCAAAAGGTAGTATAGGTCAATGTTGCTTCACTTACTGTACTGTTATACGCGGTAGTAACATTTTGGTCTGCGTTTGTCCGCTTAACGTAGATCCTCAGAAGGTTTCGCAAGGATATAACGTATCAGCTGTTCCGGAAGGATATGTGCTCTCAGATTGCACACCACCTTTTATCAAGGATCCTCTCGCAAAGGCAGGAACAACTGACACTATAGATCCGGTGTACTGTCGCTTCGGCTGTTGTATTCCTTGCCCGGCTCAAAATTACGTATGTATTTTATCTAGTCACATGAATTGAAAGTTCATATGCATCTTACATGTCTCTCTCAGTTTTACAACGAAGGCTATACCGAGAAAGGGTTCCTTGCGACCGACATTTTAAGAATCACAGCAGCTGTACTTTCACTCTTTATTTTTGTAAGCTACCTTATTCTACCCGACAAGAGAAGGTAATAGAACGAAGTTTAATATGCTGAGGTACTCCTGAAAATTATACTCAAATGATTAATATTTGCTTATGTAACAGACATCCAACGATCATCATTCTGTTCGTTTCAGCATGCATATTCGTGTTTAGTTCGGTTGCATTTTTTTCTATTGGAAATCCCAAAAGACTTCAATGCGCTCCCGATGGAATACGACAGGGTGCGCAAGATAATAACATTCTATGTGCAGTACAAGGTAATACTCTCGGTGAATTTATATCCCCAGAAAGGCTTGAATTCAGCAAAAGCGAAAATACTGAAAAATGTCCATCTCTAGGTGCACTGCTGATATTCTCATCGATGGGTAGCACCATGTGGTGCAGTGTGATGATTTTCAATCTCCATCTGCATACTGTCTGGAATAACAACTTTCTAAGGGACAAGTACATAATCCTCAACATTATCTGCTGGGGCATACCGGCTGCCATTATGAGTGTTTGTCTCGGACTTCATTTAGTCAAATTTGAATTTGCCAATCTTTGCTTGGTGGAGGTGGAATACATTATGAAGGCTTTCTTCTACCCGCTCGCTGCAATCGCTTTACCATCCTTTGTGGCACATTTTGGTACCTTTGTTTACATTGGCCGGGTATGTATTCCTTTGTCGTGTATGGTGTTCTTGACTTGAACTAGATGTTCATCTTACCTACTGTCTATCTTTGTGTCCCCTAGGTTTCTATGCGTATGGGTGTAGAAGCAGACATGTCGCAGTCGTTATCCAATTCAGCAGGCGGGAACTCAACAACCGCATCACAACAAACGAAACCGCGTATCCGAAGACATCGTCATGTCGTTGCAGCAGTCAAGATCCAATGGCGAGCTTTGCTTCTTGCTACAGTAATGGTTGTGGCAGTTGTATTTTATTGGGTAAGACTAAACATCGATGCTTTACCACAAAGAAAAATACTGACAACGTGCCTTTATAATAGCTCTTTTACATGATACAGATCAGCAAAATGATGGAGTTAAAGCACAATCCGAAAGCGATATTCGATTGGATAGGATGTATGATGACTCCGGGAAATCATCAGAACGATTGTACTTATCACTTGGAAGGATACTTACCGCCGTACGCATTGATGATAACAGCCGAGACACTTGTCAGTATCATTGGCATTTCCTTGTTCTTTAACTTCACTAAGCGTTCGTTGCTACGGGAATGGAACGATTGGATCTATGATGTTCGTCTATCCTTTGGCAAGCGGGGGCGAGTTGAGAAGAACGGTGACCAATTCTTTGCTTTGTAACATATTTTTATGCTTTCCAACTATTATCGTATACAATTTATAATTTATTCTTCATTTAGTATGTTTCCCTCAATATTTTACCACTGCTACTCGTGTAACACAATCCCAAACGACCACTAGCTCCAATCACTTAATAAAAGAACAAACATATTTTTCTCTCTTTTGTTTTGGTTCCAACAAGTAGTTGAGGTGGTAAGTAGTTTTATTCTTGAATCAATGATAACAAAAATGGTGTTGGATTTATTCCTCATCCTCTTCGTCATCACCACCTTCAGCGGCCTTTGCTCTCTTTCTCTTAACGCGACCAGCGCGACCACCACCGTAGGGGGAGGTCAAGGCGAAGTCGATGTGCTTTTGCGAGTCCTGTAAAATACAAAAAAAAAGATAATTAGCATACCTGCCACCAAAA
>NW_026516915.1:0-23513 GCF_025766255.1 Zychaea mexicana | reverse complement strand
GTTGATGCCAGCGGGCTTGAAAGTGTGTTCGGAGCAGGTCAGCTGACATTTTAGCGCCGTTGCGTATAAAGAAGTATGCCATTGTATCGAGCATTTTTTGCTGTGAAGTTGAGCATTCATAAATGAAGAGGCTAGAGAAAAGAATAGAATGAGACATTGCATGATAGACTTTTAAAATGTAAATACCTTTCTATAGGTCGGATGAATATGATGTAGTGGAGAAATAGGCGGACAAGAGAGTGAGGAATGAAACGGGCAATTGCTTGGTCACGTTGTTTAATATTACGAGTTTTTTGGTATGTTGTAAGAAGCATCAATGTTTGATGTTCATTTGACCAGTATAAGTTGCGTGTTGCGTGTGTCGTGTTTTGTAGTAAAGTGCCTTCTAGCTCTGTGGCCCGAGCTGTTTGGCCGTATGTGAGGTGCATTAGCATGAACAAATCGCGTTGGATTTGTTCAGCTGTGGTGATGTAATTTTTAATGGCGGACAGATTGTAAGTTGTATTGTTGTTATTAGTTATATGTTGAATATAAGTACGTGATAGGTGTGGGGTCGTGTGTATGTGCTGGAGAATGTGACTGAATTGATGCCGGAGGTTGTTCTTTGGGTCGGTGAAAAATGAATAGTTGATGGTTCGATTGTTGAAATCGTCGTATAAATGGATTGGTTTGTTGTTGCGGAATTCAAGAAGATTATTAAGGTCGATGTCGAATGTGAGTTTACGTATTTTCTGTTGTATAGTGGTTTTTAAATTGTTGGCTAAGAGACGTAAATCATGTACATGAATACGCTCGTTGGTTTCGACCATGGCAAGTGACAGATGGTTGGAGTGTGGTGTCCAGACAATCTTATCTGTGACAAACTCTGATGAGTCTGAAATGGAAGCAATGCGACTATACTCAGCAATAGCAGCATATGCAGATGCTTTGCCATCAATCAGATACTGTTGGTAGTCTGCGGTGAAGCTAAAAAAGAGTTTGTAGATGATATTGTTATATGAGTGTAAAATGGCTAATATGGAAGTCCAAAAAAAAGCAAAGAACTTACACTGTAATTAAATTTTGACTAGCATAATTTGTATATATGTTGTTGAGTAAGAGTAGACGGAACCAGTACTTGATTTGAGAGATAAATGGTGCAATCGAGGAAACGTCTTTGAATTGGCCATTGAACTGCAAGGAAGAAGCAATGACAAATCGAGCGATAGTATATCCATTTGTAGCGACATCAAAAGGTTTTTCTTCTTTCAATAAAGTAATCCACAATTTGCAAATTTGTGATTCGATTTGTGTAGCCGTTTGTGATGACAATTGTGCTGGATTGACATTTGCTGATAATGCTGCAATATTGGTGAGGATTGTATTGATAGTTGAAGACCAAGTACCCAAAACAGAAGACCAGTGTGGTGAACGACGGATGCGAAGTAAAAAGATTAAAAGATTAGCGCCTGTTTGTGTATAGCGTTGGATGCTAGCACGTTCGAGTTGATTAAAGCCATGATCAGGGAGAGGTTCAGAGAGCCTAAAGGGGATAGATGAATTAGAGTAGATGATTGATGAAAAGAAGATGAATTGAACACTTACTTTTTCTGTTTGAGATAGCGACGCAATGTATAATCTTTCTCATGAACAGAATTGTGTAAACGAACAAAAAGCTGCTTGTTAACCTTGGCGACAACTTTAAGTATATTTTCCTCTGCGTGTATTTTCTTTGTCAAGTCATATAGAGTGAGAGGGATGTTTCTTGACGTATTGGTAGGATGTTGTTGTTGGTGTTGGCTATGTGCTATTAAGAGAATGGTGAATACACATACGATGCTATAAATGTAGGATAGCTATTAACATAAAATGATAACTACCTGTTTTCCACTCCTCAACAATGTCATACCACTTGGTATGGACGAAAAACCAAGGGATTTGTTTATTGTCGGTGTTGACATTTGAGGTTGGGCCAAAGGCAGGTTCCAAGCGAGTAAAAGCATTTGCAATAGGTGCATGATTGCTTAAAGATGCTACATTCAAAGCAGGTACAGTGACAGCAGGTTGTTCTGTTGGGGCAGGCAAAGGTAAATTACAGTTTCTACAGTGGCGCTGTATGACTTGAAAGTTGGTAGACTTGAAGCCACAACGGCAATGCACATAGTGGTTGGCATCCACAAGAAGTGTAGTTACTTTTCCTATAAAGTGATTAGTATTTCAATGCACTTTAAATGGTAGATAGTATAGAAAAGATACACACCATGATCGTTTGGATATTTAACATTAACTTTTTTTTGGTGCATTTTCCGAATGTGTCGCTTACGTGCAGATTTTGAAGAAAAATATAAGGTACATTCTTCAATTCCACAAAGAACACCGTAATGCTGTGATGGCTGGGAAGTACCAGGCTCCGTACTGTCACTATCCACACTAGATTCACTATCCGAATCACTACTGCTGCTAGTATGTATGTTTGTGTTGGTAATTTTCTTGTGTATAGGTGTATGTTGCGGACGGAAAGAAGATGACGATGATGAGGAAGGCAGAGCTGATCGGTGATGAGATGCTTGGGTAGATGGTGGTGTTGATGAGATAGCAGGAGCAGGACGTCTTTTGAAAACTATGTAGATGTAAAAAATTAGAGATTGTAAAAGAGTAAAATGGCTATGGATACATACTTTTGCTTGGAGTACCCGGTTTGCGATTATCTGAAGTGTTTTGAAAGTTTGACGATTGCATTATTTTTAGTAAGTAGAAAATGACAGTGTGAATACTTTTATAAGTTTACCTTGACTGATATCTGAACGGTCTGAAATTGCAATTGACGACTTTTGGGTAGATTGCAATACCGGTTGCTGTGTACGTACAGCACTGGGCTGAGCCCGGAACTTTCCTTTTTCCAAGGCAGGACGACGAGGAGCGACCAGCGGCTGGTTTGTATGAGCACCAGAGATACTAGAACCAGCATTTCGTACTGGAGAGCTTGATTCTATAACCTTTCTCTTTTTCAACAAAGGAGGGGAAGCAGTCTTGGGAGCTAAAAAAAGAAGTGCATTTTCATTTTCAGAGAATCAGATGTAAATAGGAAAGAAAAATGAGAGAGGAATGATATTTACAAGTAGCAGCCTCTTGGGAATCGTCCCAGCTAAAATCCGAAGGAAGACTTTCCAAGGAGTTTCTACGTTCTGGACGAGGTAAACGGTTACCCTGACGCACAGGGGGTAAAGCAATAGCTGCAGAAGCCAACAAGGGAGACGATTGGCCAGCAGGCAAAGCAGGGAAAGGCTCTTGCTGCGGCAGCAAAGGCGAAGGCGAAACTGGGTCCTCAACAGGCAACTGGCTGTTGCCAGTGACGAACGACTTTGCCAACGAAGCCCACGAGCGGACCTAGAATCATTTTCGGCGTGGCGACCTGGTCGCCACGGCGAAAATGATGACAACGATGACAACGGAAATTTATTTCAAGTGGCGACCGATGACAACGGAATGACAACGGGATTTGGGCAATGTAATTGGTGGAAAATGGCGAATCTACTTGGGAACAGCAAAGGGCGTTCTACTTTTTTCTTTTTCCTTACCACAAAAAAAATACTTTACTATATTCTTTTTTTAATGTAATAGCGAAGACGGTTTCAAAAAAAAAAGGTAACACATTTTATGGCGACCTCGCTGAAGAACATTTAGGCATTGGGGAGGGAAGCCGTGTTTTATTTAGTAAATGGAGCAGAATTGTGCTGACGGATTTTGTTTCTATAGGAATTGGACTCGCTCCAACGATTACTATTTGAATCTGGTGTAAATCTACAAGGAAAAGAGGTAAAGGCTAGCCGTCTTTTTGCTCGTGAACGTTCTGTACGGCCTTGTGCGTGTTTTTTGTTGCTTGTGTTAATGATTTCCTGTACATTGTATAGCCACGATGAGAATGGCGGTGCTATTTCATGTACAACAACAAAAATAACAGCAATAACCACACAAAGCGACGACGGTCTCACGATCCACTGATTCAAATAGCATACAACAAAAATCAGTCGAACGAGCAGCTTCTTCCGAACACGACGGTCGTAGTGGCATGTCTCTGCGATTGTTTTTGAAGGAGTGACAGCAGGAACAGTCGATGGATATGCGATTGTATTACACCCTACTGGCAAAAATAAAAGTAACAACCACGAAGGCGACGACGGTCTCACGATCCACTGATTCGAATTGTACACAACGACCACCAATCGAACGCGCAACTTCTCCCGAACACGACGATTGTTGTTGCATGTCTCTGCGATGGTTTTTGAAGGAGTGACAGCAGGAACAGTCGGTGGATATGCGATTGTATTATACTCTACTGGCAAAAATAAAAGTAACAACCACGAAGGCGACGACGGTCTCACGATCCACTGATTCGAATTGTACACAACGACCACCAATCGAACGCGCAACTTCTCCCGAACACGACGATTGTTGTTGCATGTCTCTGCGATGGGTTTTGGAGGAGTACGAACAACAACAGTCGAGCCAGTGCTATGTTCTTATACACCAGCAGCAAAAATAACAGCAATAAACACACAAAGCGACGACGGTCTCACGATCCACTGAATCGAATTGTACACAACGACCGCCAATCGAACGCGCAGCGTCTTCCGAGCACGACAATTGTTGTAGCATGTCTCTTCGATGGTTTTTGAAGGAGTGACAGCAGGAACAGTCGGTGGATATGCGATTGTATTATACTCTACTGGCAAAAATAAAAGTAACAACCTATAGAGTTGCCACGGCAATTACTTAGTAGGTCCAGTCTACCCAGTCCACCCAGGTAGACTCCAGGTGGACTCCAAAATATTTTTAGATATTTGGCATCAGAAAAGGCCCAGGAACACGATTTATTATGATGAAAAACCTTACTTAATTAGTACATTGCGGAGATATAAGCCATTTATACTGTTGAGCATAAGGTATACTCTACCAAGTCTACCCAGTCCACCCAGGTAGACCCCGGGTGGACTCCACAATTTTTTTAAATATTTGGCATCAGAAACAGCTCAGGAACATGATTTATTATGATGAAAAACCTTACTTACTTAATATATGATAATGATATGACAAATTTACTATTGAATATATAGTATACTCTTATGTAGACTAGGTGGATTTTGAGGTTGAATCTTTGGCCCCTTCAAGCAGTGGGATCAGTATACATGTATGTACGTTCAAATGACAATCGTCATTTTTTCAGCAGAATTTGAGGGAAAACATTCGACCTGAAAAATATAACAAATAGCTATATGGCAGCTTCAAGTCTTTGATTTGCATTTGTATCGTATCTATATAAATGATATCAAGTATCATTTTTGGACAAAGTCAAACACTTAGCACTAGAACACTTTTTTATATGTGTAAATCGATCTATAAAGAAGTATGATATATTTAAGAGAAATAAGAGAAAAGGGGGTGGCAATCAAGAAAGAAAAAGAGAAAATAGAGATAAGGGAGATATAGTATAATAAAAAAGAGAAGGGGAGAAGAGAAAGTATGTGTAAAGAGATAAAAAGAGGAGAGCAGAGAGGTAAACGTTTTAAGTAACAAAGAAGTGTGATAGAATGATATGGCCTAGATGCATGGCATTATTGGGATATGTGTGGGGGCCAGCAGCTATAAGCCAGTATGCAAAATCTTGTTGAATTTCGATTGCTTGAAGGTGACTTTCTTTATAACCAGCTTGGCGGATAAATTGGGGCTTACGCCGATAGGCTGCCCAGCAGAGACGGTATAGTAGGTCCTCATAGGTACCACTACAGTTCGACCAGTTACCATCATGGAAGATGGTCTGGTTCCACTGGTTAGGAATAAGGCACTTTTTGCAAAAGCCCTCCCTAATTGGTTTCACACATGCTGGATTAGAGACATAATGCTCACCAAAACAACGGAAGCATTGTCCAATGTGAGCAATGCACTGGGAGAGGTTGTATGCTCACTTTCAGCTATGCCAAAAGTGAATAAGCATAGGATGCAGTGATCCTTGGCTATCATCATAACTGACTTGAAGTTGTCAGCATCCGATATGTACTTTCTCTTTCGAGAAAGACCAAGATATGCGTCAATTGGTGTCGGCTAAGGAAAGGTGTATAGCTTAGTACAAAATGCTGATAGAGTAATAACAAAGATGACTTTGTAGATACGTACAATTGATGGTGGTGTGTGATCGATAATCCAATTGGTTGAGGGGCGGACAGTAGTAGAAGGAGGGAGAGGAGAATCTACAAATAGGTTGGAAGCTTAAGTGTCTAATAATTGAATAGTAAAACGAAACTGTGTGTATACCTTTGATTTTTTGGCAATATGAGCAAAGCTCGACATTACCGTACCCAAAGCAGTTGGTAACTTGAGAGTCTAAAGACTCTGCAAGTATCTGCCGGATGCACTTTGATGCTAAAATAACATCATTGAATGCTTGCCACGGGGATAGGTGCCGGTTTACTCTTTTTAGATTTTGTATCTGTCTTTTTTGGCGTTCAACGTCAACAAAGTACAGACACCGTGCACAGGAACCACTACGACCAGAACGACCAGTTTCTTGAGCATAATCAAGGATTGATGCAGAGCCACCGAGGTGAATCACTGTTGAGATTGTAGAGCAATCGATGCCAGCACCGAATGCACTTGTTGCAACCATGATTTTCAGCTCACCGGAAACAAAGGCAGTTGTTCGTTTATGTTTTTCATCTACCGAAAGATTACGGTGGAAGAAAGATATTTGTGTACTATAGTGCGGTAATGCTTGTTTAAGCTTGTTACTGATGGATGTTGTTGCATCTACTGCAGAGCAGTAGATGATGGTGGATAACGGTGATGATGATGGTGAATACTGAGCTTGTAGGTGTGATATCGCTGCAGCTTGTGGATTGGTGGTGTTGATAATTTGATAACAGAGGTTTGGTCGCATTGACGGCTGTCGTATAATTAAAAGGTCTGCGCCAAACATGTCACGTAAGTCGGATTCGAATGATAGTGGAATTGTTGCGGATAAAAGAAGGAATGGAACGGTGAGTGAACGGAGGAAAAGGAGTGTATATAATGCCGGACGGAATGAACGCCATGTGATTGCTGTATGCACCTCATCAATTACGACTCGGGCTAGCTGATTATGGTCGTTGATTTGCTGCACAATGTTGAGGAACCGTTGACTGCTAGCATGTTCAACTTGGACGATGATGATGTTAGGCAAGGGGTGCTGTATAGTGATATCCGGAGTATATTCTATTACAGACAACCCAGCTTGCTGAATCCGGCGTTTCATATCGGCCAAAAGTGCGACAAGTGGGACCACGACGACGGTTGTCAAATGTGACTCGACGAGTGCAGGGACAAGGAATAGCAGGGACTTACCAGAGCCTGTGGGTTGGATGGCAAGTATGCTAGATTTGCGGGAGATGACGGTGGTGATAAGCTGTGCCTGTTCGAATGATCGGAAGGAAGGCGACAGCGAGTTAGTGGCTTTACCAAGTGCATTAAGCAGCTGTGGTGTGATGGATGTGCCTATGTAGAGAGCAATATTAATTATGATTTTACATGTAAGGATGATGAAAAAAAAGGATGTACCTTGCGGAAGTGCTGGTGGTGTTGAAGTGGTTGTTGACTGGCGCCTGTCCAAGTCATTTTGTACTTGCAAACGGTGTTGCATCTCAAGCAATGCCACATTCTCTGCAGCAGCCACGTTTGCCAAGAATTTACCATGCTGGGCAGCAACTTGGTCTTGTTCCGCCTGCGGAATAGCACCCGGAAAGAGATGACGCCCAGGGCCGACACCTATAATTGACGAGTGGTGAATACATTTCAATGATAGGTTGTGAAAGTATGAGAACAAAGATAATATACCAAGAAAATCATGCCACATTTCAGAAGCAATAAATACTCTTCTATTGCTACAGAAGAAGTGCTTCGAGTCTGTTGATGCCTGTGCTAGTTATGTGCGGCAGTTTTGACGAGTGGCCTGCCTGCAGGTCCACTGTATAATTTGAGCCATGGTGTGCGAGCAAGTGTTGGATGTGATAGGTGATAATGCAACGGACACATGGCGATAATCTTGAAAACTAAGGCGAGAAGGAAGGAGTTGATGCCAGCGGGCTTGCAAGTGTGTTCGGAGCAGGTCAGCTGACATTTTAGCGCCGTTGCGTATAAAGAAGTATGCCATTGTATCGAGCATTTTTTGCTGTGAAGTTGAGCATTCATAAATGAAGAGGCTAGAGAAAAGAATAGAATGAGACATTGCATGATAGACTTTTAAAATGTAAATACCTTTCTATAGGTCGGATGAATATGATGTAGTGGAGAAATAGGCGGACAAGAGAGTGAGGAATGAAACGGGCAATTGCTTGGTCACGTTGTTTAATATTACGAGTTTTTTGGTATGTTGTAAGAAGCATCAATGTTTGATGTTCATTTGACCAGTATAAGTTGCGTGTTGCGTGTGTCGTGTTTTGTAGTAAAGTGCCTTCTAGCTCTGTGGCCCGAGCTGTTTGGCCATACGTGAGGTGCATGAGCATGAACAAATCACGTTGGATTTGTTCAGCTATTGTGATGTATGTTTTAATGGCGGATATATTGTATGTTGTTTTGTTGTTTGTTATATGTTGAATATAATGACGGATAGTGTGGGGTCGTGTGTATATGATGGAGAATGTGGCCGAATTGATGCCGGAGGTTGTTCTTTGGGTCGGTGAAAAATGAATAGTTGATGGTTCGATTGTTGAAATCGTCGTATAAATGGATTGGTTTGTTGTTGCGGAATTCAAGAAGATTATTAAGGTCGATGTCGAATGTGAGTTTACGTATTTTCTGTTGTATAGTGGTTTTTAAATTGTTGGCTAAGAGACGTAAATCATGTACATGAATACGCTCGTTGGTTTCGACCATGGCAAGTGACAGATGGTTGGAGTGTGGTGTCCAGACAATCTTATCTGTGACAAACTCTGATGAGTCTGAAATGGAAGCAATGCGACTATACTCAGCAATAGCAGCATATGCAGATGCTTTGCCATCAATCAGATACTGTTGGTAGTCTGCGGTGAAGCTAAAAAAGAGTTTGTAGATGATATTGTTATATGAGTGTAAAATGGCTAATATGGAAGTCCAAAAAAAAGCAAAGAACTTACACTGTAATTAAATTCTGACTAGCATAATTTGTATATATGTTGTTGAGTAAGAGTAGACGGAACCAGTACTTGATTTGAGAGATAAATGGTGCAATCGAGGAAACGTCTTTGAATTGGCCATTGAACTGCAAGGAAGAAGCAATGACAAATCGAGCGATAGTATATCCATTTGTAGCGACATCAAAAGGTTTTTCTTCTTTCAATAAAGTAATCCACAATTTGCAAATTTGTGATTCGATTTGTGTAGCCGTTTGTGATGACAATTGTGCTGGATTGACATTTGCTGATAATGCTGCAATATTGGTGAGGATTGTATTGATAGTTGAAGACCAAGTACCCAAAACAGAAGACCAGTGTGGTGAACGACGGATGCGAAGTAAAAAGATTAAAAGATTAGCGCCTGTTTGTGTATAGCGTTGGATGCTAGCACGTTCGAGTTGATTAAGGCCATGATCAGGGAGAGGTTCAGAGAGCCTAAAGGGGATAGATGAATTAGAGTAGATGATTGATGAAAAGAAGATGAATTGAACACTTACTTTTTCTGTTTGAGATAGCGACGCAATGTATAATCTTTCTCATGAACAGAATTGTGTAAACGAACAAAAAGCTGCTTGTTAACCTTGGCGACAACTTTAAGTATATTTTCCTCTGCGTGTATTTTCTTTGTCAAGTCATATAGAGTGAGAGGGATGTTTCTTGACGTATTGGTAGGATGTTGTTGTTGGTGTTGGCTATGTGCTATTAAGAGAATGGTGAATACACATACGATGCTATAAATGTAGGATAGCTATTAACATAAAATGATAACTACCTGTTTTCCACTCCTCAACAATGTCATACCACTTGGTATGGACGAAAAACCAAGGGATTTGTTTATTGTCGGTGTTGACATTTGAGGTTGGGCCAAAGGCAGGTTCCAAGCGAGTAAAAGCATTTGCAATAGGTGCATGATTGCTTAAAGATGCTACATTCAAAGCAGGTACAGTGACAGCAGGTTGTTCTGTTGGGGCAGGCAAAGGTAAATTACAGTTTCTACAGTGGCGCTGTATGACTTGAAAGTTGGTAGACTTGAAGCCACAACGGCAATGCACATAGTGGTTGGCATCCACAAGAAGTGTAGTTACTTTTCCTATAAAGTGATTAGTATTTCAATGCACTTTAAATGGTAGATAGTATAGAAAAGATACACACCATGATCGTTTGGATATTTAACATTAACTTTTTTTTGGTGCATTTTCCGAATGTGTCGCTTACGTGCAGATTTTGAAGAAAAATATAAGGTACATTCTTCAATTCCACAAAGAACACCGTAATGCTGTGATGGCTGGGAAGTACCAGGCTCCGTACTGTCACTATCCACACTAGATTCACTATCCGAATCACTACTGCTGCTAGTATGTATGTTTGTGTTGGTAATTTTCTTGTGTATAGGTGTATGTTGCGGACGGAAAGAAGATGACGATGATGAGGAAGGCAGAGCTGATCGGTGATGAGATGCTTGGGTAGATGGTGGTGTTGATGAGATAGCAGGAGCAGGACGTCTTTTGAAAACTATGTAGATGTAAAAAATTAGAGATTGTAAAAGAGTAAAATGGCTATGGATACATACTTTTGCTTGGAGTACCCGGTTTGCGATTATCTGAAGTGTTTTGAAAGTTTGACGATTGCATTATTTTTAGTAAGTAGAAAATGACAGTGTGAATACTTTTATAAGTTTACCTTGACTGATATCTGAACGGTCTGAAATTGCAATTGACGACTTTTGGGTAGATTGCAATACCGGTTGCTGTGTACGTACAGCACTGGGCTGAGCCCGGAACTTTCCTTTTTCCAAGGCAGGACGACGAGGAGCGACCAGCGGCTGGTTTGTATGAGCACCAGAGATACTAGAACCAGCATTTCGTACTGGAGAGCTTGATTCTATAACCTTTCTCTTTTTCAACAAAGGAGGGGAAGCAGTCTTGGGAGCTAAAAAAAGAAGTGCATTTTCATTTTCAGAGAATCAGATGTAAATAGGAAAGAAAAATGAGAGAGGAATGATATTTACAAGTAGCAGCCTCTTGGGAATCATCCCAGCTAAAATCCGATGGAAGACTTTCCAAGGAGTTTCTACGTTCCCGACGAGGTGAACGGTTACCCTGATGGACAGGGGCCAGAGCTACAGCCGGAGAAGCCAACAAGGGAGACGATTGGCTAGCAGGCAAAGCAGGGAAAGGCTCTTGCTGCGGCAGCAAAGGCAAAGGCGAAACCGAGTCCTCAACAGGCAACTGGCTGTTACCAGCGACGAACGACTTGGCAAACGAAGCCCACGAGCGGACCTTTGAAGCATAAGAGCTAGAGTTGTTGGAAGACATGTTTGATTTTTTAAAAAAAAGGGGTTCTTGAAAAAGCTATTGTTAAATGATTAGTATAAGTATTTACATCGGAAGCACGTAAAAAAATAAAGGGAAAAAGATGATTTTCAAATAATGATTGAAGAGTGAAAATGTAACTGAATGGCAGAAATGGAAAGAGAGGAGAAAAATCCACCTAAATGTCCCAAAAGGAAAGAAGGGAGAAAAATCTACTAAAAGGACAAAAGAGGAAAGATAGGGGAAAACTCTACCCAAAGAACAGAAAAGGAAAAATCGTCCAAATGACTGAAAAGGAAAGACAGGAGAAAAATCTACCCAAGTGACTAAACAAGAAAGATAGGAGAAAAATCTACCAAAACGACTAAATAGGAAGGAAGGGAGAAAAATCCACCAAAATGACTAAATAGGAAAGAAGGGAGAAAAACCCACTAAAAAGACAGAAAAGGCACCAGGACTTTTATATAGTAAAGAGCAGCTGTACACTCACATTTTGGTAACTAAAAGTTGGGGGAAGGAGAAAAGTGTTTCAAATGTTGTCTCTTTATATACTTTTTTCTGACTTTAAAAACTGAGCTTTAAAGAGATGGTGACTGGTTTTGATAGATTCTAGAAGGTTCTACAGTATCTTGATGATTTTTTCAAAAGGCTACATTTTTTTGTTAAGACATATTTTTTATTGAAGACATTGATGATTTTATTTGGTGGAAAAAGAGAAGAAAGTTATGATGGAAAGGGAGAGAGAGAGACAAAATGAATTTTCTAATGACCAAAAGTATGATAATAACGGCCATAGGCACGTTCTTGACTCTTGGCTTCAGCCATCATATTTACTAATGACTGAATATGATGTAAGAAGAAGCCAACATTCTCGAACGATGTCAGATAGTTCATTGTAGGAATGATTGGTGTGATTAAAGGACGCAAAGGAGAAAAGTCATTTTCCTCCAAATAGGCCCAGTTGTCCGAGGAGAACTAAAGAAAGTATGTTAGTAAAAAGCAGGGTGAGAAAGAAAAAGGTTACGTACGGAGAGGAAGAAAGGCCAGTTAAACTTGTCGGAAAAGAGGATTGGCCAGGTGCCAGCTTGCTTGTAGAAAGCCAGCATACGATAACCGACAGTTATTGTATGGCTAGGCTTGGCCGATCTTGGCAATCCAACTAGAAAAAGAGGAATTAGAAATAACGAGCCTTTGTCGCCTTCGCACCTGCGGTGTTGAGCCCCTCCGCTTCGCTTCGGGTCAACACCTCCGGAGCTACGGCTCGGTGGCTCGCTGGGGGCTTCCCCCAGACCCCCTTTATTGGGGGGCAAGCCCCCCAAACCCCCCAGTGGCTGCCCAGAGCAAGGCTGAATCAGTCGTTTTGGAGCAGAGGCTGTATCAGAATATATACACGATATTACTATTTAAGCATGGTCAAGATAACCCTAAAACCCGAAACCCTACTTCGTTATCACCATCTCACAGGTTGAATGAAAAGCATTCTGTGTAATGTTATGTACAATAAAAAAGAGAGAGACGGAAAAGAAATCTATATAGTGATGTTGATAGGGAACGAAGAGGGTTTTAGGTGATAAGGAAGGCCGTTATTATATGACTGAGGTTAGGTAGATAGAGTTGTCAAAGCTTCTCTGTGAACGATGTTAAGCGTAGTGGGAGCAGATTGTGCAGTAGGGGGTTCGGGAGGGAGAAGACAGATTGTAAGATTCTGGGGTGAGCGTACGTGGGAGAATGCTACATATAGCTGCCCATGTGCGAAAACTGGCTTAAATAAGCACAGTACTGCTCTACTGAGGGTTTGACCTTGCGACTTGTTGATTGTCATTGCGAAGGCAGGAACCACAGGAAATTGATGACGGCACAATTTAAATGGAAGATCACTTTCCTTAGAATATAAGCTGATACGGGGAATGTACACGATTTCACCTAAATAACAGTGTTAAGAAAAAAACCGTACTGACAACGCAATAAAAAAAACTTGAAAGCAGATTATATGTACCTGCAAAATCTCCTTGGGCAATTTCAGCCTCAAGAACATGTGGTAAAAAATTTCGACATATCAATCGCGTTCCGTTGCAAAGACCCTTTTGAGGATTGATGTTACGAAGGAGCATGATAGGTTGATGTCGTTTGAGGGAAAGTCTGTGAGGTGGATAATTGCTTAAGGTGATCGTATGTAAGTATTCTGGCGGGTGAGTTGCCTCAAATGCTTCGGAGTCGACGATTCTGTCAGACGAAAGATACTCGTGCGTTTCTCCAGGGAAGATACTCAGTGCAGCATTATTCAGGGCGCGGACATCGTCATTATAAGGGGCTAAAATAGCACAGCCTGTCATGTAGTCGCGACTGGTGTACTGTTCCTCTAAGTCAGAATAAGCTGCGCGAACTACTGTTGTCAGGCTGGCGGTGATGTCGCTGGATTCTGGAGGCAAGGTGATTGTTGTAGCGTCTGAGCCAGCAATGGATGTACCGGGCTCACGTCCTTCACCCAAACGCAAAAGGTAATCGGCGAATTGCTGAAGTTCACGGGCAATTGCTGGATCAGAGCTTTGTTGAACACGCATATTTTGGGTAAGACGGAGCACGCGGACAATATTGTTGCGGAAAAGGTAGGAGTTAGTCAAAGAAGCATCGAGGATGTCAGGTTTGGTGCCTTTAGTAACTACTGGTAAAGTTTGACGAAAGTCGCCACCAATGACGATAGTCTTTCCACCGAATGGGATACGCTGTAAACGACGATCAGTGACAGCCATGATTTCCTTGAGCAGTCGGTCAACTGCCTCGAAAGCAAATTTATGGCACATTGGTGCTTCATCCCAGATGATAAGTTGTGCTTGTCGAAGTATTCGGGCTTGAGGACTTTGAACTCGAATAGAACAGACAGTGTCACTATCGAGATCCAGAGGAAGCCCGAAACGACTATGTGCTGTACGACCGCCACGTAGCAGAGTTGCAGCAATACCGGAAGAAGCAACGGGTATGGCAATTCCATCCTCAGCTCGAACGTTTGCTAACAATGCGTTATAGACAAACGTTTTTCCTGTGCCACCTGGTCCATCAAGGAAAAAAACTCGACCGCGCTCTGGTACTGCTACAGAAGGATTTTGGCTGTCTTGAATTGCTTGGATAATTTGATCGTAGGCATGTGTTTGTGCCTCGTTAAAGTCATCTTCTGCACGCCTTACGACATCACGGAGCTGAACGCGATTATATCGTGTTTCTTGAGCCAAAAGTCTATCGTAAGCGTGCTGGCGATTCTCCTGTTCTAACATTGGTAGCTGTGGCATGTCCGCGAATTCGATCAATGAGCGCCCATACTGAGGTAGCATAGATGCTAATTCCTCTAGTGCGCGTAAATGTGCTGCTGCAACATCGTCATCTGAAAGCTCGACGTGCTGTTGACCGGATTCAAGCTGTACTTGGCGGCGACGATGCTCGAGGAAGTCGGCAGCAATTGCATCGATATACCTAATCCACAGCTCGCCAGGCGAAACAATATCACAGAACGCAAGGATAACGGCGAATAGGTCACGAAGCCTTGATGCTGATGTAGTGACTTCAGCAGCCTCAGCAAAGCATCTGTCCCACTCATCGTCATCTTGTAGTAAGCCACGGGCTTGCGCTGCAGCTTTGAAAGTAGGGTATTGTGTTCCTTCAAAGGTACGTATGTCTTCAAAACTGGTAGCACCGCGAACATGCAACAACAATAGGCGCAAGCTATACTTTTCCAAGTCCCGTGGCTGTACAAAGTACATGCGGGATACTGGGGCAATACCACGATTGTGCGCTCTCCCACGACGATACCACCCGCATTGTCTGTTATGTGTATATGCTGAATATATGTCGACATAAAGGTACTGGCGAGCATCGGGATCACGTCGGTTTAAAGCAAACCAATCTGTCAATGTAGAACTTCTGTTGCGTGCCGAACGTTGCAGATCTCTAACATTCGCGTCTGCATCAAAGTACACTGGCTCCTCTGAAGGCAAATGGATATCCAAGCGCTTGACAGCAGGGAAGTGATCTTGCATATCCTTTTCATAGATACGCCAGCAACTCTCTGCTGCAGAAACATAGCGAACATTGAGGTAAGCTTGGATCTCGTCGTGGACCTCCGGAGCGGATTGTGCGGATTGTGCGGCTTGTGTTGTAGTGTTTCGAGCGCCTATAGCGACTTGAGCGCGGTCGGAACCTTTGTAAACGTATTTATATAAATACTTTACAGCCTTGTTGCTTGCGCATATTTCGACGTTTATATGGGCGTTGTACTTAGTGGTGAGGTAGAGATTATACGGAACAACCCACTGATTGCGGACTTGGTAAGTTGTACCATTGATTGTTTTTTCGATCGTGCGATCTGGCATGTTTCTGCGACGATAGGTCAAGTTGCCGTTTTCATCGAAGCGAGTTTCATTGGCGAAAGGTTTTGGGTATCTTTTTGAGCATGAGCCATTAGTCATGCATCGAGCACGCGAATTAAGTTGAGGACCACAGGGTGTGTGAATCATGTTGCGGGTAACTGTGGCATATGCCTGTGGATAACGGTGTGGATCCGGGATTTCAGCCGAAACAATATCATCGACGTCTCCAACGGTGCGTTTTTTCGAATCTTCATGCAATATCAAAATAATGTGTGCATGGGGAAGGCCGCGTTTTTGGAATTCAACAACTTGAACCCACGCAAGAACATTTCCGAGAACATGTCGATCTTTGAGATCTGCCATAATGACTTTAAGCTTTTCTGAAAAAACACGGGCAACCAAATCAGGGCGATCAGATGGCTGCTGACCGTTAGGAGCCAGAGCTTCCCTGATTTCAGGCCACTCAGGATTACATGTTACGGTAATGAAAAGGTCCGGTTTTCCGAAATGGCGGACGATCGCCATTGCATCCTGATAAAGTTGTTGCATATACCTTTTTTCCATGAAAATATTGAATAAGCAATCTGCGATGTTTACTGACTTCACACTCAATCGCTCTAGACCCTACATAAACCCCTACTGAACTTATGTTGTTTGATACTAATAACCTACCGTGGGCTGCCAGTGTGAGAAGAAGGAAGAATAACACGGCGTCCCAAGTTCTGGGCTAGTTCGGTGTTATCATCTCCCACATCTTGCTGAAGTGCATCGGCCATTCCGTTGTACAGCTCAACGCGCAATTGTCTCTGGTTGGTTCGATAATAGTACATACGTCGATGCTCAATCTTCGCATACATATCGACGATGAACTGATGCCAGAGCCGCTCGTATAAATGCAATAGAGATGCATCGCGTTCTTGGATTCGATGGGCATAAAATTGACGAACGGAAACAGTTCCTTGACGACCATGGCGTTGCTCGCCCGGCTCGGCTGGCACATGCTGACGACCACGAAGGGAGATTCCTTCACTCCATCCAGTCTCCCCGTTCGGAAACATTAAAACATAATGAAGAGGGTCGTATAGACTGTTCGTCTCATTTATGCTCTCCATTCTGCCATCATCACGGAACAAAACAACATCGCGGTATGCAGGTTCTTCGCCTGGATTGTCAACAATAAGAACAGCAATTTCATCAGCAGTAGGGGCTGCATATTGTCTACCACGGCGTTGATCCCCCGAGATACGAATATTCAGGTTTACAGCAGGCGTTTCACGTAGACGTTCAGCTGCTGTACGAAACGTTTGTGCATGGCGATTGTGTTGCTGAAGCATTGCATGCAGAGTAACCAACAAAGTGCGATCCAAGCTTGCTTCTGTAATGTTAGGATGAGATTAGAAACACGCTAAATACCCTAAATACTACAGTGTATATATTATCCACCACCCAACCTGGAAAAATTGATTGTCTGATAGCTGCTTGCTCTTGAGGATCGTATATGTAAATCTGAGCAAAGCGGGGAGGATGGCCATTTTGTGGCATAATTGGTGCGATTCTGTGGTACACAGAACCTTGGATTCGAAAACAGTAAGCACCTCCTCTGGAGTTCGTATACTGCTGGTCAATATGATCCACACCAAGAGAAGCAAAAGCAAAAGCACCGTTGTAAAGCCGGATTTGCTCGCGAAATCTCGATGATTCACCATTCGTTCCAGTGAGCAATGAATAGAGAGGTTCAGGCGGACGCGAAGTTGGTGGTAGATCAACAGCCCCGTATCCACAACAAATGCTGTAAGAGTACGTGCCATCTTCATTTCTGCGACGTGCTTCCCAAGGCCACACGCGGGCACCGCAAGAGTAGCATCGAGCACTCATTGCCGGCAAGACATGGCGATGGACATGGTCTGAAGTAGGATCAGCAACCATGTTTTCTCCGGCAGTCAAGTTTTCTTCAAACTGGCTTTGAAAGCCAAGAGGAATGCGATTACGTCTAGCAGGTCTTCCTGCACCACGACCACGGGAAGTACCGAGATCAATACGACCAACCAAACTTCCATCAGCGCGTACCTGAATACCAAGCAGTCAGTTTCAGTAGAATCCCAATTCTTAAATGTAGCAGCAGAAAAACTCACAATGGCTTCGGAAGTAGTATTATTTTGTTGATGATTTTGGCTCATTTGGAAGTACAATCAACGGAACGACTATGTATACAAAGAAGTTTTTTTTTTCTGCAGAAACGCGTAGCAACAGGAGCTCGTAGCAAGCAAAAGAGAAAAAAAGAAGCGGATGTTGAAAAACCAAGGCTGAATCCATATAAGGAAGGTAATTTTTGTGGATTGTCTATTATATTATAGATTTGTGTAAGTTTGTATTTTGGAAGTACCTTTTGCCAATTCATTCAGTTCTCTCTTGTAGCCAAGTTGATTCAGATTACCGCCATTCTTGTAGTGGAGGTAAGCGCACAAGATGGCACGGACGGATTTTATCAATTTTTGATCTAAGGCTTCGAAGGGTGTTCCGCTGATTGCATGGTGGATGATTTGCTCTGGTCGCTGTTCATTGTAGTTACGGATATAACTAAAAAAGTTGATGCCTTCTATATCTTGGTCTAGGTGAATGCAACAAGCTGATGCAGTAGCAACCGTAGTGGTATTCAGCTCAAGGATGACTGAAGTGAAAGGAGCACCATGTTTAGGGGTAGCCAAAGTGTGGAACTTTTTGTAGACTATAGTTGGATGAAGGAATATTAATAGACTGAGAAATAATGGGATAAAGAAGGGTTACCTTTGGCTAGTTGGTTACTTGTGGACCAAAAATTGTGGTAGAAGGGGTCCTGATGCATTGCAACTTCCCAGGGTTGGAGTTCCTCGACATCAGAGCTATATATTATTTAATTTTAGTATTTTAGTATTTTAGAAATGATCATTTCAATTATTAAAAGTGCTTACGCTTCATCTTCTGTAGGAGTCAAGTAGACGATTTCTTCTTCGACGTCTTCAACGTCTTCTTGTTCTTGTTGTTGTTGCTGTGGGACCAGAGCTTCACAATCAGCCTCCACTTGCATAAGATCCTCGAGATCTGCCAAGTAACCTCTAAGGGTCTCCTTTGTAGTTTCAACAGGGACTAAGATAACTATGTAAGTATGTGATAATTTTGTAGTTAGCAGCTAATTGTACTTACCACGATCCATTGCCTCCAAAATGGCTTCCAAGGTAGGCTTGAGAGTGGCATTGGGGACTAGTGAATAGGATATTAGTTTTAAAGGTCCATGTTTCGTTTATAAGTAAACCTACCATTGACGGTGACTTTGTGGAGGGTGGTGAATAGCTGGCGGTCGATAGGCATTTTGAAAGAGCTATTAAAGATGATCGATATGATGTAAAGGATTAATATGATTTACAGGGGTAAACATTGGTAAAAAACGTATAAAATAGAAATAGCATGTCAAGGAGCATGTTTAGAAAGGAGGTAAAGACGGCAATGAATAGAGCGAAAAAAATGAGCAAAGAAAGCTTAGTAGCCCAAGGTTACTTTATATGGAAGAAGAGGAGAAAAAAGGACTGAAATGACTGATATAGAAGAAGAGGGGAAAAAAGTACCAACTATCCAAATATGGAAGAAGAGGAGAAAAATCACCCAACTATCCAAATATGGAAGAAGAGGAGAAAAACCTCCCAACAACCCAAAAAAGGAAGAAGAGGAAAAACCTCCCAACAACCCAAATATGGAAAAAAAGGAGAAAAAACTACCAAACATCCAAAAAAGGAGAAAAAGGAGAAAAAACTACCAAACACCCAAAAAAGGAAAAAGAGAGGAAAAATCTCCCAATAATCCAAAAAAGGAAATAACTTACCTAGAATCATTTTCGGCGTGGCGACCTGGTCGCCACGGCGAAAATGATGACAACGATGACAACGGAAATTTATTTCAAGTGGCGACCGATGACAACGGAATGACAACGGGATTTGGCCAATGTAATTGGTGGAAATGGGCGAATTTACTGGGGAACAGCAAAGGGCGCTCTACTTTTTTCTTTTTCTCTACCACAAAAAAAATACTTTACTATATTCTTTTTTTAATGTAATAGCGAAGACGGTTTCAAAAAAAAAAGGTAACACATTTTATGGCGACCTCGCTGAAGAACATTTAGGCATTGGGGAGGGAAGCCGTGTTTTATTTAGTAAATGGAGCAGAATTGTGTTGATTGTTTCTATAGGAATTGGACTCGCTCCAACGATTACTGTTTGATTCTGGTGTAAATCTACAAGGAAAAGAGGTAAAGGCTAGCCGTCTTTTTGCTCGTGAACGTTCTGTACGGCCTTGTGCGTGTTTTTTTGTTTCTTGTGTTAATGATTTCCTGTACATTGTATAGCCACGATGGAGAATGGCGGTGCTATTTATGTACAACAACAAAAATAACAGCAATAACCACACAAAGCGACGACGGTCTCACGATCCACTGATTCAAATAGCATACAACGACAACCAGTCGAACGAGCAGCTTCTTCCGAACACGACGGTCGTTGTATCATGTCTCTGCGATGGTTTTTGAAAGAGTAACAGCAGGAACGGTCGGTGGATATGCGATTGTATTACACTCTACTGGCAAAAATAAAAGTAACAACCACGAAGACGACGACGGTCTCACGATCCACTGATTCGAATTGTACACAACGACCACCAATCGAACGCGCAACTTCTCCCGAACACGACGATTGTTGTTGCATGTCTCTGCGATGGGTTTTGGAGGAGTACGAACAACAAGTCGAGCCAGTGCTATGTTTATACACCAGTAGCAAAAATAAAGCAATAAACACACAAAGCGACGACGGTCTCACGATCCACTGATTCGAATTGTACACAACGACCCGATCGAACGCACAGCGTCTCCGAACACGACAATTGTTGTAGCATGTCTCTCGATGGTTTTTGAAAAGTAACAGCAGGAACGGTCGGTGGATATGCGATTGTATTACACTCTACTGGCAAAAATAAAAGTAACAACCACGAAGACGACGACGGTCTCACGATCCACTGATTCGAATTGTACACAACAACCACAATCGAACGCGCAGCTTCTTCTGAACACGACGATTTGTGTGCATGTCTCTGCGATGATTTGGAAGGAGTAGGGACAGGAACGGGGATGGATATGCGATTCTATTATACACCAGGCAACAAAAGAAATAAATTAGCACCCACCAAAAAGAACGACGTTTTTAGCGATCCTCTACTGTTATTCTCTGTCTCTTTACTACTATCGTCATCCTCGTCATCATCAAATCACCACCACATTATCATCATCATGGGCACCACACTGCCGCAAAAATAAATTTGTCTTGTCATCTGTTGCGTTATATCTACTTGAGCTGTGTATGTTCAGCAGGAGTGCTCGGAGAAATGGTGCTTCCGGTGCCATTGGTGTTTTTATTGGGCAAAAACAGTGTGATTCCACAAACTTTTTCAAGTGGCGACTGATGACAACGGAATTTTTGAAGTGGCGACCGATGACAACGATGACAACGGGATTTTTTCAAGTAGCGACCGATGACAACGGAATGACAACGGGATTCGGCCAATGTAATTGGTGGAAAGTGGTGAGCAGACAGAAAAATAGCAGGGGAGCCAGCTCCACTTCTTTTATCATTATTATTTTTTTTACTCTTCAGCACACTCGTTTACTGCCGCTTTTTATTCTATACATATCGAAGCAAGGGCGCTTGCAAAAAAAGGTATGTAGCTTAAGGGATGTTAATATGCTGGAAGAGCTGTGGCATTGGGATGGCGAATGGTCTATTCTCTTTTACTAGTAGCAATTGCTGAAACTAATAGCCATCAACGAGGGCGGCAACGTAATCCAGCAGCAACAGCAGCACTACAGCAACAAACTTTACAACAAACGGAAGCTACTGCATCTCACGACAACAGTCAAAGTTAATTACCATACGAACGATTTGACCCCATTGAAGCATGACCACAGCACAAAGACAGCAAAACTTGCGCCAGTCTATACAGTACAGGCCACTTTTTGTATACGCTATACGAGGCTGCGAATAACGAATGACAACTTCGAATATATGCGATTAGCTTTCTTCAAGGAGCATCAGCCCTGGCGGTACGTGTTTATTCTTTTTTTTAACAAGCAAACTGGCAAAATCAAAAAAAGCAGCAATTCTCGCACGCCATATCGCATCATCGAGTACCCAAATAACAAACCGCTTAGTGTGCAGAATAAGGACGAGCAGACGAAGGCGACGATGTTGGTCTGATGTCTCTACCATGTCGTGTCGACGAGCAACAGCCAGAAACGCTACACGTGCACTTTATAGTGCATCATATATATATACACCAAAGTCAGCTAAAAAGGAGCGATTCGTGCACGGCCATATCTCAACATCGAGTACTCCAAATAATAAACCGCTTAGTGTGCCAGAATAAGGACGAGCAGACGAAGGCGACGATGTGGTCTGGTGTCTCTACCATGTCGTGTCGACGAGCAACAGCCAGAAACGCTACACGTGCACTTATAGTGCATCATATATATATACACCAAAGTCAGCTAAAAAGGAGCAATTCTCGCACGGCCATATCGCATCATCGAGTACCCCAAATAACAAACCGCTTAGTGTGCCAGAATAAGGACGAGCAGACGAAGGCGACGATGTTGGTCTGGTGTCTCTACCATGTCGTGTCGACGAGCAACAGCCAGAAACGCTACACGTGCACTTTATAGTGGATCATATATATATACACCAAAGTCAGCTAAAAAGGAGCGATTCGTGCACGGCCATATCTCACCATCGAGTACTCCAAATAACGAACCGCTTAGCATGGCAAAATAAGGACGCACGGACGAACGCGACGATGTTAGTGTGGTGTCCGTAGCATATCTTGCTGATGAGGAACAGCAGTGAAAAAGAGCGTGTATATTATTATAGATCAAGAGCGGCCTGAAGCAAATGAGGATCGCTACAAGGATCCAGGCATGGCGATATCCCATTATCACATAGGTAAGGATGAGAAGGATACCATGAATATAATGACAGTAAAGCTATATTCTTCGATGGCTCCGTGGAAAGCAACGGCAATATGCAGGTAAGGAAGCAATAGCATTTTTTGAGTGTATAGTATTAGCATGCTTTAATAAACTGGTATTTCATGAAATGAGATTCTGTTGTCGTGTGAAATACAAAACAGCTCCATGTGCTTTAAGCTTAAAAACGCATTAGTAAATGTGGCATCTGCGGTTCTGATGCATGTTCGTATATGAAAATCCAATCAGTGGAAGCTGATGAGTTGTATACCTACAGTCTATACAGCTTTCTGCTGTAATTTGTCTTTGGACTCAAAGACGCTATTTAATTGCAATGAAATAAAAAGGCCGGTCTGTGGATTTTCTGTGTAAGAGACACTGGTTTGCCCAGTTGAAATGGAAACTGCAACTGAAAAGAGAGCATCAGCATCAATACGTCGTCGTTGAAGCTTATTGTGGAGCTGGATGTTTGTAAAAAAAAGGAAACAGCAGCATTTTCGCTGTTATGCAGGCTTCTCCTACGACAGACACAGATGCAAATTCTTTTATCAGCGATCCAACAGATCTCAGTACATTGTCATGATTTCAAGCAGCTACGCTACTGATGAACATAGGACATCGTGGGGCATTAAGACACTCAGTAGGCTGAAAA
>NW_026516914.1:0-23573 GCF_025766255.1 Zychaea mexicana | reverse complement strand
TAAGCAAGGCATCCCAACGAGCTTTATCCTTGGCAGCATTTTCCTTGAGTCGACTTTCTGCGAGTAAGCAGGCCTCATACACACGGCGCACCTTCGGAACACGACCAGAAACAGCAGGCAAGTCATCCGGTCAGATTCTGGGAGCAACAGAAACGGAGGCAAATGATCACCTGGCAACCTTGGTTCCACACCATAAGTCAAGAAATACTGCAAGAAACCAGAAGTGCGATGTTTGCGGATGTAGCAGGTGAATACAGCAGGTTGTATAAATTGGTCCCAGCGATGGATACAGCCTTGGGTGTACTTACATAACATTTGCTTCAGGATGCCATTGGTTCGCTCAACCTTACAAAAGGAAATAGTTATTGAATACTTCAATAAAAGAATTATATTATATAGTTAATTATTAAAAAAACATAATTATAATGATTTTATATTATAAAATAAGATATTAATTAGTAATATAAAAATTAAATTATGATTACTAATTCTTCATCCAAAACACAATGGATAACAATATATACAACAGACTCGAGTATTATCTTAAGACACTCGAATACCCACCTACTAGTAGCAAGGAACTACAGAAAACAATTCGCTCTCAAAACGAATACTATATCGTTATAAACAGAAAACTCTACTGTAAAGGATCCCACAGAAGAGTGAGATTAAAGATGCAATCTAGATGGTATACAAACACCCTCTTGGGGGACATCTCGTACTCTAAAATACACTATTCAAACTAAAAACAAAATACTACTAGCAAGGAATGGTGTAAGACGTAAAACAATTCATTGCACCATGCGAACGGTGTCACCAACACAAGAAACCCAACTACCAAGAAACACTGTACCCGATTCCTGTTTCGGATATTCCATTTGAGAACGTACATATCGATATTAAATATCTTCCAATAGCCCAGAGTCTACATTACTATATCATTGTAGCTATTTGCTCTTTCAGCAAGTATGTTGAAGCACGTGCTTACAAGTGGCAAATGCAGCAGAAGTTTCTTTGTTTGTTTACGAATGTGTCATTACAATACATAGCTGACCACGTGTTTTGTGCTGAGACAACGGCTTACCTATCCAAAACAACCTTGTAAATGCTGTCTGCAAGCAATACGACATCGAACATCGACTCACATCACTATACCATCTATAAGCAAACGGACTAGTTGAATGATTTAATTGAATGGTTGAAGTTATGCTGAAAAGACGCAATAAAGAAGAGAAGAAGAATTGGCTAATGTACCTACCTGCACTACTATTTGCTTTCTACAAGAAATGATGAAGAAATCTCCGTTTTACTTGATCTACAGACGAGAGCCACATGCACCTTTCGACCGACACATGCAACCACAAACAAACATTGCAGATCTCCTGGAAGAGGATGATGAGCGCGACGAAGATACGATCATACTCGACTTATTTGAGGAACATATCACAAAACTCAATACAATAAGAGAAGAAGCGATTAATACAATCAAAAGTGCACAAGCGGCACAGAAACGGAGAATCGAAAAGAAATTACTGCAGTAAGGTAAGGAACTGAAACGCCCTTTCCAAATTGGAGATACTGTTCAAGTATATCAAAATTACTTGGAAGGAAATTGGGCAGGACGCCTAGAAGATCTGTGGGAAGGACCATTCTTAATTCACAAGGTCAACAAACGCGGTACCTATCAATTAAAAACGATGCAAGGAAGATTCCTACTGAACCCCTACCATGGAAACCGACTGCGCTCTTATACTTTACCTGATACTGAGTACCGAGCCCCAATATCTCAGGCATCGCTGCACCTCATTACCGACGAGGCCGATGCAGTATCACCACAAGAAGATGTATTAGAATTGGACCAAGACGAAACAACACAGACGATGCCGCAGCAAGGAAGATTGAGAAGGACTATAAATGCAGGAAAACGGAGAAAAACAAAGAAAAAGAAGAAAAGAGATAATAGTTATCGACCTACTAGAGGACGTTCATAGAACAATAACTCTGAGATATAAACGTGCAAATGCATAAAAAAAATATACACTCAAGATGAACATATAATAAAATACATAGAGAAAAGAAATTGGAAAAAAAAGAAAAATATCCAAAAACATCAATTCTATCATACCACTTGACATTGTCTGTACAATGAAGAACAACAACAACAACACCCCAGTATCTTGGAGCAACAACAACACCGAACAAACCAGTATATTCGTCTAAGCCCCTTGGACAGGGACCCCTTCCAGCAACAATGACGAAGGCTGGGGACCAGTACCAACACACATACCAACCTTGCAAGAAGGAGGTTGGCAATACGAGCCAATGGATATAGACGACGAATGGGAAGATCAACGAACAGCGTCCCCAAAGTCGACTTTTACTAGAACATCAACAAAAGATGACGCGGAAATAGCATTTGAAAAAATCAACAGTTTCCTGAACGAGGACCTCGGAACGATTACAACGCTAATCAACGAATACTCTCAAGCAACACCACTCCTGGAAATGAGGGAATTGATCAACCAAAAACTTATACAATTGGTGGGACGTACCAACAGACTCGTAGCAAAATGCAGAGTCCATCCTCACCCGTATCTCACTGACGACCAAGTGCGCGCTATCATCATCAACATCATCTTGCATAATACATTCATGTGGACTCCTACAAACTTATACTGCAAGGACTGCTGCCTTATGATGTTTGGTAGACATGATACCTCAACATAAAACACACACACATGTATACATATATTATCCCAATTTATCATTATCATATTCATATTACTACCAACAACTGTAACCCAAACAACACACACACACACAAACTATATATATTACAAATCCTCCTATTACCATAAATAAATCTTTACAATGGGTGCAGAATATATAAATCAATCATAAATCACAATACAGTAAAAAAAAAACATACAAACAAAAACATACAAACAAAAACATACAAACAAAAACACACATACACAAAGCGTGGTTTCCGATCAACACAGACAAATCAAACAAAAGGACAAAGCGCCAACACACACAGAGTGACTCTATGATCCGTAACCTAATTCACAACAATCCAAGGGAGTGCCAACATATACGCAAAGCGACTCTACGATCCATACACAAATTACCAATACAAACGAACGGATGGAGCACCGAAACATACAGAGCGACTTTACGATTCATACAATCAACACAGTAAATCAAAAGGATGGAGCACCAACACATACACAGCGTGACTTTACGATCCAAGGAACATCACAAAGAATTACTACAGAAATACGAACAGATGGAGCGCCGATACACATACAGAGCGACTTTACGATCCATTATACAGCATTTAAACGATGTGGGGCCATCTTTTTCTGGGCCCGAGGAGGTGTGTTACCCCAAGAACCACCCATAACAAATAAACCAAACATACAAAAGAACCACACACCAAGCAGCAATCAGAATACAATACGTAACTACCGCAGCAACCGCAGCAACTCTACAACTCTCTTGCACCCCCAAATTATCAAAAGGAACAACTATAAATAGAACGAACCCTTTACCTTTTGAAGATTCGATGAACAGCTTGTTGAATAAGAGCATTACTGCAGTATCCGCAGTAACAGCAACTACCGCAGCATCTGCAGTAACAGCAAGTTTCTGCAGCATTGGCATTGTGCAGCAACTGCAGCATGAATTATCTTAGACATTATTAAATAACCAGAAAGATATAAATACCCCATCATTTTTATTTGAATAAAGACATTGAATTTTTACCTCCTACTTTTGACTTAACTTTTCAAGTGTTGTCTTCAATCACTCAAGACCTAAACACGGCTTGTTTTATCTTACATATTGTTTATTGCTCATAACTGAAGCTAAATAAACTCTTCTATTAAGACCAGACGTAACATTCCTGCTCTTATTTCTCATTTACTTGGACAGACGTAGCATTCCTGATCCCTATTTCTCATTCATTTTTGACAGACGTACTATCCCTGATCCTCATTTCTACTCACTGAGCTTAATCAAGACATCAGCTCAATACCATTTACACCCTTGGACATAAACCATACACATTTTTACTTCACTTTACACTCATATCACTTCATAACCCGTCTGTAATAAGCGATATAATTACTGGTGCTTACTACAAAACATACACTTAAACTGATACGCAACTACCTAGAATACCCCAAACTCACCGTAACAACAGGTCTCTTAACAGTATTATCTGCAATCAGAAGAACCTTATAGCCTTAGACAAATGTCAAAAATTTATAAAATAATTATGATTATGTTTATATTTTGAGGGCTACTCAATATAATAAATAAAGATTCAATTTTTACAAAAAAGTAATTGAGTTTAAAATTGATTTATAATAATCATAAAATATACAACAAACATTAAATTTTATAAGAGTCAAAAAGTATTGGTATATCCCCCTATTCCAGATAAGAAAGGAGAGACAATAACAAAGGTCTTGATTGATGTATTTAGTATATTAGGAATACCTCGTAAACTCCAATCCGACAATGGTACAGAGAACATCAATCTGCCTATGCAAGAACTGGCATTGAGCGCCCACTTTAATCATCAATTCAGCACACAATACCACCCTAGAGGCAATGGAACTGCTGAAGCATGGGTCAAAAAGTCGATTATAGGCATAAAGAAGTCTATTAAAGGTGCGACAAAAGACTGGGATCATGCAGTACCAGGTGTACAACTCTCCTTGAACCTTGAACAACAAAGCTTTGGAGAGACATGAGTCCCGACCATTTGCATTGATGTTTAGACGCCAACTGATTGATTTTAAAGATTATACAGAAGATAAGCTAAAGCAGCACCTCACTCCAAAAGAAATTGAGGAACAGTTCAAAAAGATCAATGATATAGTATATCCAGCGATTGCAGAACGCACAATCAAAACAAACGCTAAGCGCAAAGAAAAATTCAATGCTAAACACCACTTGGTTGATTTCCCAGTAAAAAATGATGTGATGGCAATCAACAAGGAAAAGAAAAACAAACTCGACCCCGATTATGTGGGACCATATGAAGTCGTGCGACAAACACGCGGAGGCTCATATGTGGTACGAGCAGTTGATGGAGATCTTGAAGAAAAGAATTATGCACCATCTCAATTAAAAGCAGCCATTCTTAATAGCGATCAAAAGGCATCGAAAAAAGAACGCCGCTATCACATTTATTCGATTCTCCAACACAGGAAGAACAAAGGCCAGTACGAATACAAAGTACGCTGGAAAGTCTTTACCAGAGATCATGATTCTTGGATACTATCACAAAATTTCGATGACCCTCAAACCATCAGTGATTATTGGAATCGCTTAGACCAAGCAACACCCTCTGTCCATAAACAGAAACGGACAAGAAACAGTCAGCGGGTAGCATCACAGAACAAGATACAACGTAGATGATCGGTCTGGTTATAACATCATGCCCTCAAAATCCTCTGAGTCCTTTACCAACAGCATACAGCCTGGCGGGGGGTGATGTTGTATCCAGAGGATCGGGACATCGAATAAGTTTCACAAAGACAATTTCTTTATATGAATAACTAGTAATAAGAATATTTGGGACTCTCTCTTTCTCTCGTAATAAAAACTTGACCGTTAAGAGTCTCACGAATTATCTCGTCCCATTTCCGATCCTCGACAAAACACCTGGGTCTATAAAGACAAGTGGTCTCAACAAGACGAGGAGGAAAGAAAACAGAAGAAAGCAGCGGCAGCAGGTGATGGTGAATATATATTAAGATACAATAGCATAGGTAGAGTGATGCTAATATAGCGAGAATAGATGTACCTGAACCAAAAAGGCTGCGTAAAGTGACAAAACTTTGGATGATCCGTTACCGATGCCATCGAGCTACTATTAGATCAAGTACTAATCAATTGGAGAACGACGATTATGATGAAGATGGTGTCCAACGTCGCCCTGTACAGAAGAAGTCCAAACAAGTTGGCTGCACAGCCAAGCTTAGGGTGACCTGCTATGCTGATGATCCAGAAAACGTTTGCTTTGACTATATCGGAGACTATATTGGCCATACTCCTGGCAGCATTGAGGATGTTCAGTACCTTTGTATTACACCAGAGGTTGATAACCGAATCCTGGAGGAATTGCGTAAAGGGTACAATGCTCGTGATGTCAGAATGTACCTACAGCGTGAATACCAAGCAATGCTAAGAACTAGTCGAGCAGCATACATCAACACTGTCGATGTCTATAATGTTTATTACAGATATCGGCAAGAGTTGTGCTCGAAAGCTGAAAATGACTTTGCTTCTGTCAAGGCATGGCTGGATGATTTTCAATCACAAGGCTATCATGTATGGATTAGCAATGATAACAGGAACACAAACACTGCTTCCCTTCTTACTTCCGAGTACTTTGCTTTTGGGTTTGTTGCCCCTTGGCAAAAAGAGCTTTTGCTTGGATCTGCTGCTAAGTTTATCTTACTGGATGCCACACATGACGTTTGTCAATATGCCGAAGCAGTCCTGTATACAATGGTCGTGCGCCATCCTATTGCTGGTCGTGGGGTCCAAGTGTCCTATATGCTGACGACTGACAAATCATCGAATCCACTTATTTCTTAGTTCTATTCCCTTGCATCCCTAGGCCTTGATCCACACCGCTTCACAATTGATTGCGATTTTGCAGAAGTACACAAACAACGAGTAGAAGGCGGCATTCGACAGCATCGTAATTGTATCGTATTATATAGTTGTATCATATGGCAAGTGCTAAGGCACTTTATTAATGGAAAAGATTATTAATAGCCACGCGATTACAAGCAATATAAAGTATCTTTTAACAACCCTCTATTCTCTGATTACCCTTTGTTCCTATCCTTTCTCATTGGCTACGGATTCACCTGCCAAAAAGCGACTCGACAAAACTATAGCTATAATAGGTGACAACAAATTTATAAAAGATTATATTGATTTCTGGCGGACTCGAACCGCCGACCGTCTGTGTGTTAGACAGACGTGATAACCAACTACACCAAGAAATCCTAGACATCTTTTGAAGGTCGCGCGCAATGACATCTGGTGTGCTTTACACTTTCTCTACAGTAGGAAAAGTGGTGTATAAGTATCCCCTTATTTCTTCTAGGTTACATTTGAAATAAATTGGAGGTGGTGGCTGAGCGGGATGAAAGAGTGAAAATTGGGGAGATGATACTGACAGTGGGAGAGGAAATAAAGCATAAGATCTTTATTTTTAATTCTACACATCCGCTATAGCAAATCAACTGCTACGATTTCAGCAAGCATAAGTTGAACTAGTATTTTGTTCCTCTTGACGAACAAAGGAAAAAAAAGTATATGATCCGAATGGCTTGAAAAAGAAGAAAAGCAAGATTCAGGTAAATGATTTTATATAGATTGTGCTTAAGAATCAGCAATAGTTGAACAGCGTTCCTGGAATCCTACAACACTATTTTTTGTAAGTAGATAAAAAGAAGAAGAAAAGTGCTTTTGTATTATGTCAGCAACATGGCAGTTGTTGTTTCGTGCTTATACATCGTTAATATTCTGCTTCTTTTATTGTTATTGTCATTGTTATTACAAACGACACTTGACGACAGCCTTATTTTCAAACACACAACACTCAACGACTTTGCGACGTGTCTTCTTCCACAATTGCGAAACATACACCAACAATGGCAATGACGATTTATTGCATTCACATGTATACACATTTTGCATGGTGCTTTTTTATAACAATACTCATAACGAATCTTGTGTTATTGCTTTTTTTACACGTACTGATTTCCTCCTTGCATACAACAACATGTACGTCTATATAGGATGTGCAGTACCAAATTGGCTATAAATTTACAATAGTTTTTGATAAATCTAATAAAATGCTTGCTGCTATATTAAATTATATCATCCATTTTGATATTTTATCAATTTTATGACATCATGTGACCAAAATCATGTATTCAATGATTATAAAAATTGAAAATCCATAATATACGCAAAGAATGACCTAATGGATACAACAAACTATACACCACTGATTACAAATGAAGTAAACTCAATTATTGCAAATTATTGCCAATTCCTAGAATAGAATTGGCCTACTATACATAATAAATATAAGCATAGAACTGATTTGAAACATATTAAATTCATAGAAAAAATTAAGGATGAATTATTACGTAAATTAGGTTATGTTGCTGTATTTTATTTTCTAGTAGTTTTATATACAAACAAGGAATATCCCGGACCTTACTTTGAAATTGAAAAAGGATTGTTTTTATTATATCATTTAGTCTCTGGAGTGTGTGGTGAAAAATTGAAAAATACTTATCACATAGCACATTTCATACATTTTATAAAAAGTTTTGGATAGATGAGGACAACTACAAATGAATCAACAAAATAGTAAATGATTCAATGAATAACATGTTTTCATCTATCAAATTACGTATTCTATCTGCTAGAAAGTATAATCCTGACTTATTTAAACATGTAACACTTGTATTAGATGGTTATGATTCAAGAATTAACTATGTAGATACTGAAAGTGACCACTTTCAAAGAATGTATTCTTATAAATTTAAGAAGAATAGAATACATACCCAATTTGTTAGTGATATGAATGATATGATTATTTATACTTCTAAAAGTGACTTTTGTTCTGATAGCTCAGATGGTAGCATGTTTTTAAACATGAAATTATTTAAATATATGCATGAGAATGACATAATGGCAGTTGATGGTGGATATACTTTGTTTATCACACAATTTACAGAGCTTGCTAATGCAAAAGGATATAACTTTAGTCATGATAATTTTGTATACCCTATACGTAAAAATGTAAATGAGCCCTTAACGATTACTGAGGATCATTTTAATAAGATATTTGGAAGTTTTAGGACAAAAGTTGAGAATCAATTTTCAGAAATTGGGAATAAATTCTGCCGATTCAATAATAACAAGTCAGTTGTTAAAATGGATAACATAAAATACTATAATCTGCAATTTCGTGTAGCTTGTTTATTAAAAAATATTACAAAATTTGTAGAAATGTTCAATATTTCTATTTTACCACACCATAAACTATGGCACAGTAATGATTTTAATTTTCCAGTAGAGCATAAACTAATTGATATAGTGGTCAGCAATGATAAACAAAATAAAGATAAACTAGATAAAATGATTAGATTACAAAATGACCTGCTTAATATGCCTATATCGAATGAAGAAATGATTATTGATAATGAATCTGCTAATAATTCAAATCAGAGTAATAGTGATAATGATGATGTTCCAAGATTTAATGAGCGTAGTAAAAAAAGAAAGCGAAATAAAGGGAAACAACAAGCAATGGCATCATATGAAATAGAAGAGATTATTAGGCATAAAAATGAAAATGGTACATATTTGTTTGAGGTAAAATGGGTTGGATATAGTGCTGATGATAACAGTTGGTTATTAATTGATAAATTTAATCAAAAGGATTTATTGAAGGAATATATCAATAAGCATAATCTTGGTATATTATAAAATTGCATACTCTACTATTTACAATATTTTCTTCAACTGGTATATAACATAATGTGAGTTTATACCTGGCATTCCTTTCTTACCAATTATTTTTATATATACACAAAATTCAATTTTTTGTACAATTTGGATTTTTACAGCCAATAGATTTCTTACAGCCAATAGTATTATCTAATATCTAATTGGAGTTGGATATCCCCCTATCTCTGGTATGGTCTCTGCCTTTTGTATTCCATAACACAGATACCAGCAGTTGTGATGGATAAGGAAGTATATGCAGCTATATCATATTGGTGGATGGAGCTGGAGAAAACGTATATAACGAGGGCTTTTTTTATCATATATTGAGAGTACTTAAAAAAATAAAGTGCTGCGTCAAAAACAATGTGTTATGATGTTTTGGTTGGCTACATAAAAAAGCATCATTGATGGATATTAGGCATATGGATAATGGAACGTTGGATAAGAGACATGCTGGAAAAGAAGGATAAATAATGGCTTGTCTGGGAAAAGTATGTTTGTACACTGTTTATCTTGTTCTTGACACTTCTTTCACCATGAACCCTCAACAACCTCAACACCCCGTATATACCGTTGAAAATATTCGCTTCGCTCTGGTACATTCGACTGTACCTGGCATCCTTGCTCTACCATTGCAACAAAAAGTGCATGTCCCTGCTGCCGAATGGAAAAGATGTTTGGAGATCATCTCGGCATCATGTGATTACAGTTGGGTTGGTAAGCGTAAAAACTTAGGTGAAGGTGGCAGCCATGTGTTTTACAGTGAGTCATTTTACTGCCATCGCACTGGTACATATACTCCCAAGCATACCCAACGATTAGCGCAAAAGGACAGCAAAAAGTGCGGATGTGCTGGTCGTCTGAAGGTGCCAATTTGGCGCATGTCGCAAGACGTTTGTGACATTGAACTGTTGAGCGCCCACACCAATCACGTCCCTGGTGATCACGACGATGTGCGCACTCTCCCACTGACACGAGCAAACGTCGAGAATATCCACGTCCAATTGCACGAGGGACGTAATTACCGCGACATTTATGTGTCAGTTCTACGTCAAATTAATGCTTTGTAGGAACAAGGTCAAAGAAATGTCAATTATAAGGACGTCTACAATATGTTGAGCAAGGTATGTTGTGAGAAAAACAGAGATTTTATACTCGAGAAAAGGTGTTGACATATGATTGCATAACATTTAGATTAAAACCGATCTTTATCAATATCATGAAAACGATATGGTCTTAGTGCAGTCCTAGAATCATTTTCGGCGTGGCGACGAAGTCGCCACAGCGAGAATTAGTGACCCCGATGACCCCAACATTTCAATTCAAGTGGCGACGAATGACCCCAGCCTGATCCCGGGATTTAGCCAATCAAATTACCAGAACGTGATGAGCAAGACAGCAAAATAGCAGGAGAACCGGCTCCTCTTCTTTTTACTTTTTTTTGTGCTTCTATAGCACACTTGCTTGCTGCCCATTTTTTTAATATATATTAAAGCAGGACGCTTACAAAAAAAAAGGTATCTTATTCAAGGGATGTTCATTTGCTGGCATTTTTTTTTACAAATGTCTCTCTGTTCTCTAGTATGGCACTTACAGAGACAAGTGGAACACGACGACCACGCGCTTCAGCTTGACGGCCAACGCCAACGCCACCACCTTGACCTTCACCGAGGGCCCCACTACCAACTGTAGCAGTACGATATGCCATATTGGCAACTGTTTGGCCAATTCTATCGACCTTTTCGTGCAGTGCCTGGTTCTCGGCCTGCAAATTACGGACAGTATCCAAGAGCACGTTATGCTGTTGTTGTTGCTGCTGCCGATCCAGGACACTGTTCTGCTGTTGGGCATCATTTTCACGCTGCGCCATGCGCCGTTGTCACTGGGCTTGGAGATCGCTTACAGTAGGCATCTATACAGTATTATCATCTCTCAATATACAACATTAACTAACAGCTGCAGTGGTTATTATAATTTACGTTCGTTTTGTTATTTTATCGTGTAGGCACAAGAAGTATTGGAAAAAAGTGGTTTGATAAAATGCAAGTACCTGGATCTATACGGGATCATTTTATTGTGGGGGATCTGGTTTTTTTTGGTACTCTTTTAATGTATGGTCAGCATGACTTTAACAGTATTGCAGGTTAGTTAAATTTCGCATCGATCGTTCCTTCGTATTTTACGCCTTTCTTTCTGTTTCTTTCTCTTCCTTTTCTCTTCTTTCCTGGCTGCTACGATACTCTATTCTCTCAAGGACCCAATACCGTAAGTTTGTAAGGCACTCTTTACTTTTATCGCTCTTCAACTACTCTAAGGCTCTGCAGCTTTTATTAAGGATATTTTATTTCGTGTGTACATGTAGCTCATGATTCGACCGGTTTTCCTATCCAAGATCATACGCATGATCCACACGAGTTGAAGCTTGTAAGTATTCCCTTTGTAATGTTTACATACTTTCTTTCTACAGTTTTTCTTTCACTAAAAGCCTTCTTTCCTCATTCATAGCTTGTTTGTACTTTGCATGGTCTTCCATCCTGGACATCTGCGTAGATCCCCATTTGCACTGCTGCATGCATGTTGCCCACTGTCCGATCGCTGTTGGCACCGTCCAAGCGGAACTTTTCAGGTACCGTAAAGCTACCCATGATTTTACTTCTGTCTAGCTGCAGTACAGGTTACCTTCATTCTTCTTAAGTGAATCGCGGACTCATTAGCACACACAGCATGATTCACCTTTTTGCCTTTGCCCCATTACCATCTAGAGATTTTATGCACCACATTCACACACATATACATAGAAGACTCCTTTCACCCTTCGCACTTATTCTCTACCACCGCTTTAATGCTTTTTATTGCTCTGTAAATGTTTTCCGAGACTTTAATAATGGAATAAATAAATTCGGTTGTATATGACCATACTATGATAATCATCACTGCTATACAATAGTCAAAACCTGCTGCGATTATTTCATCTATTTAGTATACGCCCAAAATCGATCGCGCTAAAATATGCTATGCAGACCTCTGTATGTACGATGAAGCTTCAGTACCCAGTCCGTATGTAAAGCAATTGGGGGATCCCTTCTATGCATATGCACTACCTATTATCAAAATTGGAAACCAACTATAAAGCTGTTGAAAACAGCTGAATATGTGATAAAAAAGCTGCCTTTTGCAGGAACTATAAAACGGTTATAAAATAGCTTTATATTTGGATGACAAGCAGTATATTCAGCTTATATTCAGCTGTTTTTTGCCCCTTTATATTACCCCTCCTGCCCAGTGTTGGGGGTAATGGCTCAGATCTAGTCGCTTCTTCTGTGCCCGTTGACCATAAGTAGAACCCATGAATGTCAAATCGAAGTGGGTCAACGTCAGAAGTTTGCTAGATGGGCTGAATATAATCAAGGAAACGAGTTAAATATTCAAAATGATGTGGACGGTCTTGGAATCGACCTTCAAACCAGCGAAGAAAATCACGACCACCAGTCTTTTGCAGAAACCGTTTCAAGAAAGTCACTTCGAAAGACTCCTTCTGGTTTGTATCGATCTCTTTCAGATACCCGTTGTATCTCTCAAAGCTGAAGAGCCGGAATCCGTACAAGCGGCCGAAATCAAGGATCGTCATATCCAGATGCATATGTAAGTGCATGTTTGGTGTTACTGCTTCTGCGCCATACCAGTCTTCAACACCAGTACAAAAATTCAGCAAATTTGCATGTGCCAAATCGACCTCGCTCTTAGTAATCGATGGCTTTACTAGTAAACGGCATATGTTGACAAAAAGTGGCCAATTCTGAAGCAAACGATCTTCGAGGTGTCCCTGCAGCACAAAAGGTGAATACACTAGGCACCATGACTTCCAATCATCAGCAGTCATGAACGAAAAACCACTTTCGATCTTACGCTTCAAGGAAACATAGTCGGGTGGGAGGACAATACCATCAGCCAGTCTAGGTATACGGTCATCCACAGAACAAAATCATGACATCCATCTATTAACAACGATAGCAACAAACACAATAAAGAACTGCTACTAAAACTTACGTTTGCGTTTCCTTCAGATCTCGATTCGTCAGATGCGCATCTTCGATCCAAAGTTTTGTCATACGTTTAGCGGTACCAAGGAGCAAATTATGCATTGGGTCGATAATAGTACAACGAACGGGATCAAAGTAGCGTAGGCGATGAAGCTCTGACCATCTCGTCCCAGTTTCACGTTCGATCTGTCGCCGAGCAGCCATAGTAACAGCATATTTCCATCGAGTGGCATCACCCAAATTGCCTTCCTTCGTGCGTAGCTCCCAATCATCGACTTCGAAACCAGAGTAGTTTATACTCGATGTATCCTCGAAGACGGCGAACTGGCGAAGGCATTTATGGCAAGCACAGAGGCTTGCATGGGACGTGAATCCACTAGTTTTTCGAGCAGTAGGGATGTCGCATGCATTGTTGAGCAAAGCTACCCGGACAAGAGCGCCTTCTGTTGGATTGCTGTAGGTGCTGATCCTTTTTCCATCATACCACTCCAACAATTCATCAACCAGTGGACGAAGGTAATGATCCATATCGGATGTATTTGGCTCACTTGGACCTGGCATGATACCAACAAGGATTACATTCCCTGTTTTAAAGCGCTCTAACCGCGGCAAGTTGTTGACAGTCACGTATAGAGCACCGCACGAGTACGTAGAATTGATGAACGGACCATACTAATCAACGTTAAGCGTCAACAACAACGAACGATATGAAGAAACGAATGGGGCACCACTTCTATCAAGGATACCACGCCACATATCGCCATCATAGATGTCAAAAAATTTGTTTTCATATCGTGTGCGGGAACGCCATTGTTCAATTTTTGCCTCGAACCCTGGTCACTTGAAAAGCCTCTGTATACTAGCAGCCAAGGGCTGGTACGCAAATTCCTTTACTGGAGATAGGCGACTCCTTAATGCTTTGAACAATCTGGTGCCGCACAATCCTTGGTATCGAATGTCGTCATTGGTGCATTCGGTGGGGCAATCGTCGGGTCGTTTCAGGTAGAGACTGTGGCACCGCGAACACGACACATATAAGACGATGTTGTCTGTTAAGACAGAGAACCCAGTTATACTACGCAGGGTAGCAAGTGAACGAGGGATATGGGCATCCGGGCCAAGGAGATCTGCAAGCAGGACTGAGAAAAACTCGATAACTATGTCTGAAATATGCTCAGAAAAAAAATGCAACTAGAACAAGACAAGGAAAACGAGGACGAGTGCAACTGGATGTCGATAATGCTGAAGTAGCATTCTTTCTGATGCTGAATTATCGAGGTAAGTGATATCTGTTTTTAAGAAACACTTAATTAGTATTACTATGCAAGTAAATATAACAAAATTGTCCTTTGGGAACCGACCTCATGTTAAATCGACTATATCGTCTTCCTCGTTGCTGTACCCCCACTCAATGTCGTCCGCATCCAATACACGAGCATGAGCACCAACCACAGTCTCACTATCGCTATCACCACCGTTTTCGAATATGTTATCCTCAATGTCGAGAGGTATTCTGCGGTTGGCATTGACAGCTACATTCAGAGATAATTCGTTATTAGTCGATCTATCAACAATTCTACTCAACAACTTATCATACCTTGAGGACGAGGGTAGGGAAGTGAAAGGGACTCCGGAGACGAAGGATGAATAGGAGAAGGGGGGTTGCCATCATCAATATCCATCGTATCATCACCATAATCGTCCATGTCCGCGTTAGAATTGCCTGCTGGTGGTGGCAAAACACTGGATTCACCAGTACTATCCATGGTTACGCCATTGCCAACTGATGATCGGGACGTGTTATTGCTCAAGGATTCATAGAGAGCGATCATACTAGCCACTATATTCGAAGTCAAATATCATTATTACTATACTGATGCTTGGAAAAGTAGCTCATAAAATACCATCCTGCTGTGTCTCGCCTCTTAGTACAACGTGATCACGCTCATCGTGGTTTTGCCGTACTCGATTTGTCACCAACTCATAACCCCGTGGGTTTGACCTGCTGCACGTTCGACAGTAGCAAGCAACCATACGTCTATTGCTTGCCATTATGCATCAACAAAAAAGCACATGTAGATAAAAGATTAACCTCAAAAGAATTCACTTTTATATAAGAAAAAGCTTCCCATGAACGGGGTCGTCTTAAATAATTCAGGGGTTGTTGCTTGTACACTGTCCCTAACTTTTCAAATCTCTACTTAATCGCATTGGTCAATCATAACCATGAAAAAAAAATAAACGCATTCGATCAGCATCGTAAAACATGTGCTGCTTTGTAATACGCTGAGAATGTTTTTATATATAAAAATGCATTGTAGCATCCTTTTTTTTGGATCTAACTGGTTTCGGCATGACATCAAATTATATATATAAGAGCGGCATTTTTTGGCACTTTGCATATGTTTGTAAGAGAGCAGTATGAAAAGTACACATGATCTTTTGAAGCAAGGGCTGTAGGGGGATTATGAAGATGCAGAACAGTGGTAGTGCGAGACCTGTTACTTTTTTTTAGGTACATGGAATGGTGCATGTTGGTGTATGTGATAAAAAAATCATAAAAGACTTCTCTTTGCAACGAAAGCATACACTCGGAGTACTTCATTCAATGTAATATTGAGTAACTAACATGAAGTTCTATTCTTGCAGCTATTGCATATACTGGGGAGCTTTTTGGACCAATATAGTAAGTTTATATATACAAACAGAAACTTCATGCATAACTACTGCATCCACTCTCTGAAAACCCCCAACTTCTTTGGGGGCACACCTTGCCTCTTTATATATAAATATCAAGGCCTTTTAAAAGCCCTTGATATTAGACTTTTCGTGCGGTGGAAGGACATGGTTGAATGGAGATGGTTGTACTTGAGAATAAAGGTGAGTGCAAAAGAGAAAAAAAAAGGTTAAGTGCTGAGTTATATTAAGAATGCCTCAGCTCAATTTCCGTCTCGCTTTTTCTCCACCTTCTTCTTGCCCACCATCTTTTGCAATTCAGGTAACAATGTCTTACTTATTTTCTTCGTTTCAGACCATTGAAACCTAAATTAATAAAGCATCTTCTTAGATGTTCTCAAACTAATCTGTAGGCTATTATAAAACAAGGTAAGAATGCTTAGTTGCTTGTTTTGAAATTTGAAAAACGCTCTCTTTAGTGACTAATCTCTTTTTGAATTAATAGTCATGATGGTGCTATAAGTGCTTTTATTGGAGACTGTCTGAAAGTATACATTTATTACTTTAGGGCATGGGCTGTTAAACGACATGGAAATCGCTGATATATGTTTCTGTTAAACCATAGGCTAACCATAGGCTATATGAAGTACGTGCCGATTTATACTGCTCATATCTTTGGTAAGTTGAAAATGATGACACGTTGACAAAACCTATATAAGCTATTAAGGCTAATCATCATCTTTTTAAAAGCAATACTAAAATGGCATAACCTCAGGTAACAGATTCACTACTGTTTTTTGAAATCCTTTTTGCAAGCTTGAAGCATCATCGATTATCTTATTAGGGTGTTTAGTTACGCAGTATCCATAAAATTTAGCCCATAATTATTTTCAATAAACGTTTTTTTTACGCCAATCCTATCCAAAATACAAAGCCTCATCATCTGCATCTCATTGTAAATGAATTGGGGGGTGGGGGGACCTGGTTCTTTTTCTGCTGTCCCAATATGGTAGCTGCATGCGATAACTCAAAAAGGCAACTGGTTTCCTCTTTTTTTTTGCACGGGTATGTACCAAAGGTAGGACATAAGGCTAGTGTGTTAGAGAAATCATAGGAGACGCTGAAAAATCCCGTAGACGTCTGTCGGTAAAACATTTATCCGAGTGAAAAAAACATGATATTTTACTTAGATTTCGAAAAACAGTAATAGAGAGGTATAGTGTCAGTTATTTATAAGTAAGAGATGTATAGAATACATGATGAGAATCATTCTATTGCTAAATATCAATCTATATGTGATAAAAATGGGATCCTAGTCTATAATACATTGCTCGGGGAGTTTGAATGCTTATTATTGCTCTTAAAAAAAAGAGGCTTGTATTTGTTTCTCGTTCCTTCTCTTTCCCTCTCCTTCATTAAAATGAACAACAGTAACTCCACCATCGCTGCTACTCCTAACATTACAGTAATCAACGATAGTACTCACTCCGACTCGGTTACGACCGTACGCGAGGCTCGTAATGCTGGCAGGTTTAGCGAAATCGGACAGTACAAGTGTACTGATTGCCGCAAGACACGTGAAGGTACGCATTTTCTCGGACGTACCAAACCTTACTTGACTTGCATTGCGTGTCGTGAAAATGCGACTCCTCGTGAGCGCGTTGCACTCGACCGAATGGTGTTTCTGGACGACTTGCCAGATCACTATCCGATTTCTTCAGAATACGAGAATGACTATGAAGAAGTTGTATGTTGGAAGTAACCACTTACATAACTGCTTCCGTACATGATTATTTATTTGTTTTATTGTAGGTTTACGAGTTTACCGGCTACATCTGTATCGATCCGGAATTGGAATTGAAGGACGAAGACGGCATCATCGATAGCATCATCGAAAGAATTGAACAGTTGGATGGTTACCACTATATTGGAAAAAATGTTGGTGATCCTTCTCTCTCTCGCGACATCTCGTTCACGGCTTACTGCTCTCGATCCGAGACTTTTTTGAATCCTCTTCCTGCAGCAGAGCGCCAGCATTTGACCAAGCGAATGCCCACATTTTGTTGTGGTGGCCGTATTAGAGGCACCATCAAGAAAGCCCTCGGTTATGTGGAGCTGTCAATTACCCACTCAGAACACGAACGTGTCGGTACTGATCCGTCACCACGTAACGCTGTGCCTGCCAACGTCCGAAGCCATATTCAAAGCAGAGCGCTTCTTACGAATTCCTCTGATCTGTACCAAGAAGTTGTTGTCCTTTTTCCTGGTTCGGATGTTACGCCAATGCAAGTCTACTATTGGTGGCATGAGACTTTTAAGAGCGAGTACCACCTCAACGACGATCAAATGATATCCTCAAGGCTCGTCGTCGTAAAATACCGCAATCAAGGATTTCGCGAGGTACGTATTATATTAGAATGTTAATATATGTACCTAGCCTTTGCTTTGTGAGCTGTTCTGCTCTATGAGCGAGAAAAAAAGGTAATATTAGGTAGCATGTAGTATCTAGTATCTTATACAACGATAATAAATCCTAGGTGTTTTGGAAGAATACTTTTGAAGTCTGTGCATTTGGTTTCGTAACTCCGAGCTGTTTGGGATAATCGCCAATGTGAATGGTGTTGGGTATCCCATCGCGTACTTGGTCTACCATGGCTTCCGTGAGGCTGGACCTTTGACCAAGACCGAAACTCTTACAGAGTTTTTCGGTCAACTAAAGGAAGACGGATTTGATCCTTCGTTCATGTTCTCGGATAAAGATGCGGCACAGATGAATGCTATCGAGGGCGTATGGGGACAATCACGACTGCGCCTTTACCTCTGGCATATGCAACAGTCAGTGGATAAAAAACTGGCCGAGGACAAAAGCAGAACCCTACCTGCATACAATGTCCATCAAGCACGAGAAGATTTTCCCTTCGTCGATATGCATTTTACACCATCTATCGGCGGTCGTACTGGGATCATTTGTCGAAAAGAGGATCGTCAGCATATTGTTTCGCTCATGATAAAACATTATCACCAACATCCTTTGATCCCAGATGGTAACGTCTTCGCGTTTGTCTCACATCTTTGACCGAGTTACTCTATATATATAATATGACTTCATAAATCATGTGTAAGTTAATCGTAGCGATTTTTCTGTATAGGTACTGTACAACGCACAGCCGAACAAATCCATCAGCTTGCCACCTTAGAAGTCTACATGTTTTGCATCACAAAGAATCACATAGATGCCTGGATATATCTATACCGCAATTGGTATCAGCCGTCTACTTGGAGAAAATGGGCGCGCAGCAGTATTCCAGACCGTATCCCAGCAGGAAAAACAACAATGTTGATTGAAGCGCATTGGAAGGTTTTGAAACGTAATCATTTGCACCAATTCAACCGAGCACGACTAGACTTGCTCGTATACGTGATTGTTGCGCGACATTTCCCTAATCTTCGTCACAAGTTCAACCGTGATACTGTTCGTTCTCGCTCTGCGACCCGTTGGCATCAGATGTTTACCCGTGCATGGAAAAAGCTGTATGGCCGAACAGAAAATTTAGCAACCGAGACTATCTACCAGCCATCGGTCAATAATTGGATCTGTGGCTGCAGCAGTTATCTATCAAGTCGGTACATGATTTGCAAGCATCTTGTCTTCTGTTCTGGTTTTGGGCAGATTGCCCCCAACACATTCTTTATTCAACGGCAAAGCACAATCCCCTTTGTTCGCATACGACCGGTAGGCTAACAATAAGTTATCTCTATTCTGCCTATCAATTACAGCACCGATATTATTAACTTCTTTTATAAATATGCATCTACTACTATCCTTTCATCACTATTTTGCTTATCCGCATACCAGCTCCATGAAAATGTTTTCAAAGATATGGCGCTGGACGAGCATCTTACCGATCATCATCGTTCACGAGGTGCTGCCGCCATTGTCACTACTACAACACCGACTACTACACGTCCTACCACTACCAATGCTACTACTACTGCTAATGCTACTACAGCTACTGTTACCACTACCACTCCGCCGCAAACGGACAGTGAAGAAGAAGACGAACCACTTATTTTGAATCATCGATCTCGCGTACAAACACAACAACAATTAAATATCATTGATTTGACCGAGACAATCATCGATGATTAAGAGCATCAGCGCCTGCGTTGGGAGCGCCAAATGCAGCGTCTCCGCACCTGTCAACGAGAGTTGATAGCGCAATTACAAGAAACAACAGAAAGTTTTGAATCTGCTTCGGCACACTATGAGCGTGTTGTGTCCGTCGAGCAGTATCAGGACTTCCAACAGTCACTGGATGACGATGCAGTCGATGCCTATCTTGAAGCCAACATCACTTTCCGAAGAAGACGCAACTTGCCAAGAACGTGGCGCGATTACAATCGCCATACACGCCATATATAAACACAAACAATTCACACTTACACATATACACCTCCCATAGACACATGCATATTTGCTTTAACTATTATTATCTTTCTCTAAACATATCTCTTTTTCTGATCTTTCATGACATCGAATGGTTATAGGTAGGTGATTTGGGTATCGTAACGATGTGACGTTTTTTTTACCGGGTATATATTTACCCGGTTCAGGTCTATGGGATTTTTCAGCGGCCCCAAGAGCTTATAGTGTGTTAGACCACTTGGGTAACCGTAAGAATTTACCCGGTGGCTTAGTGGCTTATAAGTAGCTTACATCACATGACTTCCTAAAAAAGAAATAGAATGGTAAATGGTTGGGTGACCGTAAGAATTTACCCGGTAGCTTAGTGGCTTATAAGTGGCTTACATCACGTGACTTCCTAAAAAGGAAATAGGATATTAAATGGTTTTCCCAGCAGCTAAATGTTTTACAGGGTTACAGCAATAGCACAAATGTATGGTTTAATTCTTTCAAAATCTTTGCGTTGGTGAAGTGGTCTAACGCACTAGCCTTATATCAAGCCTTTGGTAAAAGGTGCGAGTTCGAATTCCCCTTTTGCCAAATTTTTATGTAATTTTTTTCTGGAAAACTGGTTTTTGCTGTTATCCAATCAATTCTTGTTATTTTCATATAAATAATATACCATCAGATGCAGCTTTTTTTCCTCGTTCCAATAAGTATAAAAGCATATGTTTTTATATAGTACGTCTATGGATGATCCCATTGCTTATACATTTATAGTATTATACTTTTTGTATATCTATTTATAATGTAATAGAATACTTTTTAGATATCTAAAAAATTTGAAAAGAGCATCTGTAGTAGTATAATGTATAGTAAACTTAAAACTATTTGTTTTATTTGAAACGAATGGGTATCTGATAAGATATGAGTACTTGATGATAGAAAATATCAGTAGTTGATAGATAATACTTTAGTGACAAAAATACTTTAATATACCCAAACTTAGATTCTGACTTTTATTTACGGAGCAAATCGAAGCTGAATTTGAGTTATGTGACGTACATTTATAAGGTATACATACAATATCTTTTTGAGATTTCTTTTTATTCTTTAGTCTTCCCAGTTTCCCCACGAGAAAAAAACAAACTGGACCCTTTACACTATTTACATCTACTACATCTACTCTTTCTCCTATCTATATCTAAATACCTTTATTCAAACACTTATACACATACACAACTACATCTCTATATATAAAACAAACTATTATTAGGTATTCTTATTAAGGAGAGTTAAGTATAAAAGTAAAGGTATTAACTAGTTTATAATAGTATACTAATCTACAACAATATCCCTACACCTACTGAGCCTTACTTCTTAAGTACTGAGGCCTGTATTCAGTATCTATATGAAGAAGGCATCTTTTACCATACCGAGATATGCCTCTTTCTTGGTCTAGAGGAGCAAATGGCACTTTCCGATGTACTAGCTGTAATTTGGAGCGGACTGTTCGGACTCATTCCTTTTTTCAATACCGGAATGTACCTCCACATGTTGTCTTACAAATTGGTTTAGAATTATTAATTAATACTAGTGCTACTAATATTATTAATAAGACTAAACTAACTTGGGAGACAGTTCGCCAAATAAGATATGATTACTTTCAACTAATTATTGAAGATATGGAGAGTATATTCGAAGGTATGTATATTTCTCTTTCTACTTTAATTATTGTATTTTATAACTAATAATAATATAGGTGAACCAATTGGTGGCCCAGGAATTATTGTAGAGATCAACGAATCGAAGTTTAGCAAAAGAAAGCCATCTGCCACAATTCCCTTATTCCAGCACAAAAATAAGAGTTGGTAGTTCCCTCCTCAATTTTTTTGAATTTTAAGGTCAGCCGCCAGAGACACTATACTGGGCAGCAGAGGGGCATTTGAGCAAAATACTTATTCTGCCCCAAATTTAACTTTGAAAGTCAGTTGCGAGAGAGTGTAAAGACAATTAAAAAAAACCGTTAAAGTGTACTTGTCATCTTGTTTCATAAGAGAATTGTATATTTCAACCATATGAAAGGTAAGTAAAGAGAGAACGGGAGGGGTAAGATCTTACTACTACAATAAGAAAAACAAAAATGGAGGTGAAAAAGGAAGTTGTAAAGAAGTAATAATAACAAACCAAGTTTATTTCTTATATGAAAAGTGGTTTGTTTTTTACCTCCATTTTTGTTTCTCCTCTTGTAGTGGTAAGATCTTGCCCCTCCCATTCTCTTTTTACTTACCTTTCATATAGTTGAAATATACAATTCTCTTATGAAACAAGATGACAAGTACACTTTAATGTTTTTTTTCAACTGTCTTTACACTCTCTCCCAACTGACTTTCAAAGTTAAATTTGGGGCAGAATAAGTATTTTGCTCAAATGCCCCTCTGCTGCCCAGTATAGTGTCTCTGGCGGCTGACCTTAAAATTCAAAAAAATTGAGGAGGGAACTACCAACTCTTATTTTGTGCTGGAATAAGGGAATTGTGGCAGATGGCTTTCTTTTGCTAAACTTCGATTCGTTGATCTCTACAATAATTCCTGGGCCACCAATTGGTTCACCTATATTATTATTAGTTATAAAATACAATAATTAAAGTAGAAAGAGAAATATACATACCTTCGAATATACTCTCCATATCTTCAATAATTAGTTGAAAGTAATCATATCTTATTTGGCGAACTGTCTCCCAAGTTAGTTTAGTCTTATTAATAATATTAGTAGCACTAGTATTAATTAATAATTCTAAACCAATTTGTAAGACAACATGTGGAGGTACATTCCGGTATTGAAAAAAGGAATGAGTCCGAACAGTCCGCTCCAAATTACAGCTAGTA
>NW_026516913.1:0-23870 GCF_025766255.1 Zychaea mexicana | reverse complement strand
CGATTACGAACGAAGCCTTTTAATCGCTCTGTGAACGACATATTGATACTATTGGGCTTGCTGTGGTTACAGGGACAATGAGTGCCTTCAGCTCTTGGGGACTTGCGCCCGACTTGAGCATCAAACCGGATCTCAGTGCACCTGGAGGTCAAATATATTCAACGTAAGCTGTTGTTAGCTTTTCATATTACGCTGTCTGCATCACTGGGAAAGTATGACTAACGCATACACATCATATCTTGCTGCAGGTTCCCAACAAACCGAGGCAGCTATGCAACATTAAGGTAACACTAACACAATCAAGACATACTCTTCAAACATTGACTATAAATGAATCGATTTTATCCGTTTTACATTATTAGCGGAACAAGCATGGCTATGTCGCAGGGATTGTTGCTTTGCTTCAACAGGCACGAGGAGGCAGTCGAAGCATTAGCGTCAGCGATTTACGATCCGCGCTGATCAGCAGCAGTGTTCCCTTTAACATTTACAACACCACAGCGTTAGATTCTGTCGCCCGGCAAGGTGGCGGGCTAATCGATGCATATCGCGCTCTGCGGATAACTACCAAAGTATCCCCGCAACAGTTGCAGCTCGGTGACCTGGCACATGCCTCGCCCAACAATGAATACACATTTACGATCCATAACAACGGTCGCATGGCTGCCGACTATACCATTACCCACCGTGCATCCGGAACAGCCCAAGGTTACAAGAATAAGGATCTTATTGGTAGTCAAATCCCAATGAAAAAACCAGATTTGCTTCTCGGTCATCAAGTAGAAGCAATCATTGAAAGCATAACACCTGAAAAGGTGACGGTCCCTATTAATGGAGCAAGCAACGTAACTGTTCGTATTAAACCTCCAGAGAACTATACCGTCATGCCGCCATCTATCTATTCTGGATTTTTCGTGGTGACCAAGGACAACGATCCGTACGATATTTTGCATGTTCCATACGCTGGTCTCACATCCACATTAGGCGATCTTCCTGTGCTGTACATTAACGAAACAATGCCAGAGGTGCTTGTAAATCGCGTAGTCGGACCGCTTTCACCTGCTTTAATCAGGCTCCAGTTGATCCATCCCTCACCTTTAGTCCTAGTTACTGCGCTCGACGAATTCGATCGCCCCGTCGGCATCATCCCTGGCGGATATTGGTCTTTTGTGGGCCGACACGATATAGGCAATAACAATGATGCGCTTATGATGACTTGGAATGGTGATATTGCTGCTACCCCTGAGCAAGCCATGGCTGTACAAAGCAAATCATCGTCCACCACAGTCGATCTTGCAGTCAATTATCCAGCACTTTTCCGCGCAATGGACCATCATGACATTGAAACGGAACAGCAAGAAGATCGTGACGGGAGCGATGATACGGCTAATTTGGAGTACCATTCTCAGTCGATTAAGCTTCCAGGCAAGCCTTTGCCAAGAGGAGTGTACAAACTGAAAGTGATGGTTTTGCATGCTTTTGGTGATTATCAAAATATGGCAGACTATGACACATGGACTTCGCAAAGTATATATGTAGCGTAGAGTAATAATAAGGACTCTGGCTATCTGATAATAAAATACCTCGTTGCTCGATATAGAACTTTTACGAAAAGACAGTAAATGTCAGCTTTATTCCGCTACAAGCTACAATACGTGCGCAAATAAAAAGCTCAGAATATTTATCAAGTATCGGTCAATGACAAGTGATTGGTATTCTCCATCAGTTTCATCGCAATCTATTATTTTTTGTTAACTTTCGGAACTCTTAGTTCATTCGAACAGTCATATAATTACAGTGGACCCTAATGGGATCGACGGGACCCTCGTTTTGAAATTACATTACTACAAAAAATGAAAAATGATATACATTAACTGTTGCTACACAATTATCCAGAGTTGATCTCAACAATAATGGCACATCGTTTTTTTTGTAAAGGTCAAAATATTACATGCTACATTTGATGGATCGATACATCGAAATTGACAAATACTTTGTTATTGATGTTGAGGTTATAAAATAACAAGATGTTTAATTTATTGCACTAATAATATTGTTGCGGATACATTTAAAATTGAGAAAGTATGAGAGAGCGTTTTGATTTCATGACGATAATCTAGCCGATAACAATGATCGTGATGTGGGTCATTAAACATGTCTTTATCTGCACCAACACTTGTCGCCGCAGACAGTACCTGGACAGAAGTCTGTAGGTGTAATGCATCTATCGCCTGTTGAATCGCACGGAAGTTGACGAGAGTCAAGCTGTTGGTAACCACCAAGCACGTTCTCTACTTCTCGGATAGCGACAAAGTCATTAACGAGGACCTTTAAAGGGACCAAAGTGGTCTTGAGCATAGAAGAGCTCGAAATACCTTTTGTGGCTTTCAATAATGGTGCGCGTCACCCTAAAAGCAAATTCTGAACCTACTTCACTTCAAGCTTTTTCAGACCACAACAAGCGTTGGCTAGCATATCAAGAACAATATGTCATGTACATATCAGTTTTTTTGAGCTCTGCCTAGAGAAAGTGTATATGGTCATCTCTTTTGGCTAATTTCATATATGAATTCGGGATTTTCTGGAAACTTGCCATGGCGAAAGAAGAGAAGAGGTCTTAAACATTAAGACTACAGCGTCCCATCTTGTAGATTCTTCTGTGTCCAACTTATTTTGGTCCTTGAAAATCGGAGCATCGGGTGAAAATTTTTAGTCTTGTGCGAATTTACGTAGATCAGGTTTTGGCGTTGGTTGCTGCTTCCACATAGTCGAACAGCGCGACCTTTGGCAGTGATGTTCGTCAGTACTGCACCTGCCTTGCTGAGGTCGTAAAAGCACCGACGACGCGTTGCTGCTCATCTTTTAAGAGCTGAAGAAAGCAATCGTAGTTAAGCTCGCTTCGTAGCAGACTTCGTAGCGAGAAGATCTCGGTCTCGTAGGATTTTGAAGCCTCATGACCTTCATTGTCGTCGTCATCATCGTTTCCACCAACAGCATAGTTGAAGCGCTTTTGCAAAGGCAAGAGCTTGCTTCCAGCTGCAAACTTGGACAGACGGTTTGGTCTCTTCAATAGATACATCTCCTTCTTTCTTGAAGATAAAAAACCAAGACGATCGAAAGTTGTACACGATTTCATGCGACTATTGAAACAAGAAGCCGTGCACTGTAAACCGAGGCGCCTACTGACGATCAGCGTTGTAAATAACTCTAATTGCCTGACATTCTAAATTGTTAGAGTATTTTGTTTGCATACGTACAATGCCCACGCAATAGCTTGATAATTCAAAAACTTGATCACGTCTTTGCATCACTAAATTGATGATTTAACTGTTACTTCACAAGACTATAACTTAATAAATCGATGACTTGTTGCTTTTAGGAATCACAGAGGTGATCAAGTTATTGCGTGGGCGCTGTACCGATTTCTTTTTCACCGCTTTCAGTCCACACACCACATAATGACAGGTTTTCTCATCATGTATAAATTTCAGCATAAGAGTAACATACGTGGTAATTGAGGATGCGTATCAGCTATTTGTCCCAGAAACTATCAGAGATAGAAATTTCTAAACATGCAATGAACACACGTATACAGTATTTGCTCGATAGGGTGTAATGATACATTCTTCATTGCAAAGAGGTATCGTGCACTCCTTATTCCGAGAAAGTGTTTTTTATAGCTCAACTATGTTTTTTATACATATTTCAAGCTATAAGAAAGCATGTCAAAGCATAAAAAACTCCACAGAAGCTTTTGTACTTACAGATCAAAATCAATCTTTTGTTTGTTTCGACATAACCTTTATATAATCAATGTTAGTGATGTCGTACCGATGCCACTTCTGACACAAACCACGATCTAGGTTCTTGTCACACACCGTCCGCAGGCGAGCCGAAATCTGGCTTGCTGCTTATTTTAAATTCCGTCGAAAATGCTGGGCTTGAGTGTAGGACAGCTTGGCAACGAGCAATAAAGAACAAAGAAGACCCTTTAATTCGTAAGCGTGCTCTCGCGATTCTCTTTTATTTTGTATACTTATTCAGCTATAGCGAGCCAGGAAAAGCTAGTATTTATAATTGTCATTATCAATTTGGCTTTTAAAAGAATAGTCTTTATACAAAGGCGCGTTAATCTACCTCAATCGTAAAAAAACTGCGAGTTTTACTTTATTATAACTCTCCACCCAAAAATATAAATCACAGAAGGTAAGTTGATCAGATATCATCGATTGATTAGAAGAACAATTTATATTTAGCTCAGTTGAATGAAATTAAATAATTTTGGGTCATGCTCAATTTTGGTTTTCTCAGAGGCGGCCGGACCATTGTCGTATTTGAATCAGTGAACGAGCCAGGAAAATCGTGGAATGTTATCGACCATGGAAGGGCGACCAAAGAGACAAAGTGCAACTGAAAAGAATTATAGAGAAAGAAAGCGGATACGAAAAGAAAGAGAGGTAAATAAACTTTCTTTTTATATATTTAGATCGAAAAATTATTGATGATGTTGTGTGTGGCACTCTTGTCGATAGGGCGATCAACAAACTGGTGATAGCAGTAACAATAACGAACCACAACTATTACCAGACATTGTTCAAGAGCAATGTCGACAGTTATATAAAGCTATCAAGGAGTATCCTGACCCGGATGAGTAAGTGTAAACGTTCACAGAGAGAGAAAAAGGGTTGTATATCCTGAGTCGGCTAATAAGAGATGGTGAATTATAGACCAGAGTACTTTTTGAGCACTCTTTTTGCCCAATTGCCTTCGAAACGACAATATCCAGATTACTTCGAAGTAATTAAAAATCCTATCGCACTATCTAATATCAAGGTAATGCTATTATACGGAAAGAGAGGTTTTATACCATTTATCTGTACACACATCTTGGAATAAGCCTAGTTATTCATTTTAATTTTCCTTGCCTTTAGACTAAAATCGATCAACAAGAATATAAATCTGTTGGTGACTTGAAGGCTGATATTGATCTTATGGTGTCCAATGCCAAAAAATATAATATCAAGGAGTCTCAGGTTTATCAGGATGCCATTAAAATTCATGTACGTGTTGAGAGACATTGGGATGAGTAATGGATAATATATGCGTGTTTTCACTCATAACATGATTCTGCAATATCCTTTATAGAAACTGGTGAAGCACTGGCGTCCAGATGGCCAGGACAAGAGCCACAGCCATAGCAAGAAGAACAGTCCTAAAGAGAAATCATCTTCTGCGACATCCTCCCCTGCAGACGAAAACAAGGGCAAGACAGTGCTCAAATTGCCAGGCGGTGCTTTTGGAATCCGTCAGCAACAACCACCATCGCAACCACAACATCAGCAATTAACATCACCACCGCAACAGCAGCACGTCAAGGCTATCCGTCTGAAAGCGGTCGACAAACAAAGCAAGAAGAGAAGTAAGATGATATACGAAAGGGGCCAAAGAGAAAAGCTATGTATCCTCATTCGTGAAATTTGATAGCCGTTCCTCTGCCAGAGCTTATGGATGCAATCGGTCGATCGGATGGAAAGAAAGCACTCGAGCTATTGGAAACGGATCCTGCTATCAACGTGAACGAGCTAATGGAAGTAGAAATGTTTGGCGATAAGTTCAAGTGGGGTCCTCTGCATGCGGCATGTTATTATGGCGACGTCAAGGTTGTTCAAGCCTTGGTCAATATGGGTGCAAACGTTGAATTGAACGATACTTGGTACTCGGCTACACCACTTGGCTGGGCTGCTTTTGGAGGTTTGTTTTCCAGAGAGAAGCGTGTGCCCAAGAAAAGATATCTTAGGTATCTGATTCATTGCTTACCTTTCTGATAGACAAAGACAAAGTGGCTCGCTTTTTGGTGGAGAAACACAATGCAAACCGCAAGGCAAAGAATATACATAACCAAGTCCCATTCGATGTAGTCACAGACAAGGATGATCCTCGTTGCATTCGATGTGCAGGGTCAAGCTGCCATTTGTTTACAATTGTATCGGCGTATGGCAACTTTCTTATGCAATGGCCGCATCAGTGGCATGGTCGATAGAGTGAATGGTTACTTTCACTTGAATATCGAACACTCTGTGGGCATAGGGCTGCACCTGCCGTCAAAAATTACGCCGTCCCACAAAATGTATGTGCATACATCGCTGCAAATGGCAATGACTTAGATGCACAACAGCTGCATCGTAACATTATCCGTCAGTTTCAACAAGAAGCGATAAGAATAACACAGGGGCAAGTGTATTACTGGGCGTGCCAGCCGATCTAAAACCAATATACACTGCACAACAACCAGTTCAGATCAGCAGAGATACTCGTCGACAGAGCCGCTGACAAGGGTGTCCGTAAGGTATGTCAAAATGTCCTAAATGATTAGCTACTACTTAATATTAAATACATGTGAGGATCGTGTATACATTCACTTCGACACATTGAGAAATAGACAAGAACCATTAATAATAGAATCAATAAAACTCAATAACCAATAAACAGATTTTCACCTCAGCACAAAGCAATTACTAGGCTATTGGTTTTACCATGCCATTATTTGATGTAATTTGTGGATCACAGCAACTAGCAGAGGAATACTATATCGATTCTACATATAAAACAAAACGAGCAGGATATGAACTATTTGGGATAGTCGCAACTGTAAACGGTGCCAGGTTTCTGATTGCATACATGCTTCTGAAGCTTACACCACAGAGTCAGCTAGTAAACAATGGCGAGGATGACACATTTCGTGTTGGTGTTATTGCCGAATTTTTTGCATGCTTAAAGCAAGCTGGTCTTCAACCCAAGTTCATGTTTACAGACAAGGACTGGGGACTGATCTATGCTATAGAAGCAGTCTGGACAAATGGGAGAGTGCTTAGACTATGTCTGTGGCATCTCGTTCACTCGGTGAAGAAACGCTTAGCAGAACCCAAAACAGCAAGACTGCAAAATATCTCAGACGAGGCTCGAGGTTTATTTCCCTTTATAAGTGCAATGTTTCGTCCTGGGGAAGATAGAACTGGCAGTTTATGCAGTGACCTGGAAAATCGAAATACCATCATAGATATGATGCGAAAGCATTATAATTGGCACCCGTTAATAGCATTATAATTGGCACCCGTTAATTGCGCTCGAAGGAGGTAGGTAGAACATTATGTCGATCCAAAAATCATATCATAATGATTATTAAAAAAATATGTAGTTGGCACCCAAAACGAGCAGCAGTTGTATTATCGCGCTATTGAAGAAATGTACGACTTATGCGTGGATCACGCCCTGCCTGATGCTTCGGTGTATCTTTATAGGAGATAGTATGCTCCTGAATGGTGGGTTATATGGGCACGAAGTAGCATTCCTGAAGCTATCCCGTTGGCGAAAACCACGATGATGATCGAAGCTCAATGGAGGGTTCTTAAGAGAGAATTCCTTATCAATACGCCCAGACCGCGATTGGATATGCTTGTGTGCATTATCTGTGAGAGGCAGGCACCCATCGTACAGAACAATTTTTGTTTGAAAATTGTCAATCGTCGAGAGACATTAGATTGGGAAGCTGCATTCGCACGTGAATGGCACAAGCTTAAAGATCATAGTGGGCAACAACGGCAAAATGTGGACGCACATTACCATGTATTGCTGGACCGTTGGACTTGTGGTTGTCTGTCCTTTGCTGCTAGTCGGTATATGCTTTGCAAACATTTAATCAGTCGTTATCATCGCGCCAATCCCCTTCTCTCAAGCCTGTTTGCAGCACACGAGTATTACATTCATCGTAGCTCTTTACCGCCTTTTGTACAAATAGAAGAAGTAAGTTTACTTTTTTAATCTGCCACCAAATGAGAGACAAATATCTTAATTGGCTATTTGTAGCCTCGTTTTTATCCTTATGGTTCAGTAGAAATCCCTGACGCCATCCTTCCAACACCATCACACCCGCCATCAGCATTTGTGCCAGCACCTACTACTACAACTACACTAGGTTAAAAAAGTGTCCTAATGATTGGGACATTTGGATACTTTCTCTTTTTCCTCTTGATATACTGAACCAATCAATGTGAAACTTTGTATATTAAATGGTGTGAATATGCACAAGCGGACTTCAAAGTAATATAATGATGGGCGGAGTATTAAAGGAGTAGGAGCTATTTTCTTTAAAACTATCATTGGGACACTTTTTTGACGCTTTCCAAAATCTTCATGTTTTATTAAGGTACAATTAATTTTTAGTATGATGTCCATAATCCTTTTGCTTCTATAACTTGCCGCACTCGATTAGGCATAGAGTTAATGTATTTTTAGCACTCTGTTGCATCAATGCTATACTAGTATTTACCAATTCTCTGGAACAGTTCATCTCTATTTGATGCTGGGGTAGGATACTTATTTATAAGCATCCTTTTCAATGTAGACCACATGTTTTCAATTGGATTGAGATCAGGAGACTGTGCAGGCCACTTCATAACTTGGAATGCTTGCTGAGATAGCCAGTCCATAACAACTTTTGACTTGTGTTTGGGACAATAATCTTGCATATAGATGGTCTCATCCTTATTCATAGCATAGTGGTGTAAGGATTCCATCAGGTCAGACTCCAGAATGGCTAGGTAATCGCTCTTGTCCATATTCTTGTCACCAATGTCGCATATATAGCCAACACCATCCCAGGAAAAGCAGCTCCAGACCATGATTCTTCCTTCATCATTCTTTACTGTCTGTCTAACATGGTTTCTTGTCAGCCTTATATTTGGATCGCACCATACATAAACGACACCATCACTTCCAAAACGATTGATTCTTGTTTCGTCAGACCAGACCACCTTTTTCCAATCTTCAATAGTCCAGTGCTGATGCTCTTTGGCCCACTTAAGTCGTTCCTTTCTGTTTTTCTCACTAATGGCTGGCTTCTTTGGTTTCTTGAAAGCCTTAAGGCCACTTTTACATACTACTTTCGAGCTGTTTCTGGAGTTAGTGTGGTGCCATAGTACTGTTGAATATATTTAGAGCCTTAGGGAGCATTCTTGAGGCTACCAGACTTGAACTCTCTAGCCAGAAGTTTCCTTGTATGATGTCCCAGCTTTGAAGGTCTACCATTCTTGGTGGTTCCTGATACAGTAACAACGTTTTTTCGAATTCGTTGGATAGAGCTTCAGCCTATACCCGTTGCTTTAGCAATTTGACGTATAGATAGCTTCTTCTGTAGGCCTTGGACAACAGACTGGTGCTGGGCAGCTGAAAGAGGTTTCATCTAATGATATCTCATAAGGTTCTGTACTGTAACTTCACCAAAAGTAGAGCAAATGATATGTAACTTACATTAAATGAAGCAGAAAAGGTGAAAGAGAAAGGATCAAAACATAAAAAGTGGAGTGTCCTTGTTAAAAATCTTTTTTGTGGCTTGATATTAAAACTCCTGATAAAGTGTCAAAAAAGTGTCCCAATGATAGCTTTATACAAAATGGCTCATGCTCCTTTAATACTCCGCCCCTTAGTTTTGTTTTGTAAAGTCCGTTTGCATACATGCCCAGCATCTAGTATACAAAGTTTCACACTGATTGGTCCACTATATCAATAGAAAAGTGAGAAAGTAGTTAAATGTCCCAATCATTAGGACACTTTTTTGACCTAGTGTACGTCTTCTATGCCAGCTATGCAATCAACTGCTTTACCGTCTCCTCTTGTACGTACTTCGCCAGCTAGACGTGGAAATACAGAGCACAACACACGCTTGGCAACTCCTCGTCCTACCTCGTCTCATGTAATCAGTTCTTCTGACTCAGAAGATGAACCTTTGTTGAATCCACGTCGACTGCACCAACTGCAACAACAACAGCAATCGCAACCACAACCACGACCACAGCTACGACCATCCCTGCCTAAGGAAGACGACAATGATTGGGCGAGGCAGCACGATGCGGAGTAAGGGATTGTCGATACTCTTCATGAGTTAAATGCAAGAATCGATAATTATCGTACAATCCTTGGAAGACGACAGCACGAGGTAGTTGACCGCAATCGCAATCATACCGATAGACTCAACGAATATTTGACAGTAGTCGGTTGGTATCGAGCTAGACGAACAAGATAAAGAACATGGCGTGATGACCACCCATTCACTCGCTATCTCTAAATTCCATTATAGTTTCTATTTATCTCGACCATAGATTTTTCTTTTATTATATATCCATCTATCTCAACATATTTATATATCTTACTAAACTTCTCTACCTTGACCACAAGATCATAAGTAGTATTTAAAAATGAGTGCTTATATCAGTAGTTGCACATGTCATGTTACGAAATTAGACAGATACAGAGAAGATATCAGCATGGACACTGCAAGAGATTGATGCTAACCGTCCAGGGATGGAAGGCTCCATGAAAAAAAACCATTTTATACATAATGCAGATAGAGAAGTTGAGATAATATAACAGAAAAGGCTACAGTACATAGCGTGCTATTCATATAGTGTGCGTGCAGACATAGTAGTAGTAATTTCATGGTTATATATCAATCAGAGCTTGATTAACATTGTATTCTGAAAAACGGATTTTGGTTCGGTTATATGATTAACCGTTCGGAGAAAGTAATTTCCAAAATCCGTTTCCGTGATTTTTCTTGAAATGGCTAGGTAGGTGGTGCCATAGGGTCCGCTGAAATTTCCCTGGCAGCAGCCTTGGGTAAATATAGTTCCGGAGCAAATTTCCTGGCATCCTTCAGGAAAACTATTTACCCAGGAATACCTATACCATTATGCACCAATTTTTTTCGTGTTTTATTTTCTTTATAAAACAGTTATTTTATACGTGGAAAAGAGATGGATAAGAGATAATAAAAGTGTGACCAGAAATTGAAATAGGCAGGATATTCTATAATAAAAGGATTAAGAAAGAGATGATGGAAAGTGGAATTATATACGGAAAAAAAAATGGAAAATAGTTATGCATGTCTTGTGTTAGCAGTTGTTTCACTGTAAGTAGTGGGCAAGGTACGTCTGCAGCATAAATGAGCTACATCACTGAGGTATTCGTCGATGTGACCACCTGAAAGTTGTTGATTGAACCAGTTGCGTTGCTGTTCGTTTATGCTAGCTCTGTATGAATCAGCAACTTCATCAAACTGCCTGTCTTCTTCTTCTAGCTGTAACACCAGTCATCGTCGATGCTCCCAGCTCCATTGCATCTCTAGTTCAAAATTGCGTGATTCTCGCTCCCTGTCTGGAAGAACTGCAGTTTGAATAGGAAGGAGGTCATTTTCTGTTGTTGATTCATCATCACTGATAATAATGATGCTTGGTCAGGAAGAAGGAGGGGTAATAGGAGCAATATTGCGAGTAGCAGTAGCAGATGGGCGGGTCGAGGTCGTGGCGATAGTAGTGGTAGTAGCAGCGGCAGGAGCTATGGTGCGAATGATGCTGGCATTTCTGGTATCGCTGTTGTCATTGTCGTTAGCGAATCCCAAGTTCCTAAAAACATTGTCGATGTACTAAAAGCAGTAAACAAGAGTTATTTATCCATCTATATACATAAAAAGCTACAGCACACTATGTGTTCTTCATATATATACTGGTCTAAACGAAATGAACGGAGCACTGCTTTGTCGTAAGATGAAATATGTTTTAGCTGCAAGTTGTCAGTGGTTAGAACGCTGGACTAGATGCTTGCAGATTAAATACCGGTTTTGTAAAAAAGCCAGGCAGCCACAGGTCCAATTTTCGACAGAAGGTAGGTACAGTCGATCTGCCTATATGTTATGTGGTGTGCGATACGCCTTATTCCACTATTTAACAAAGTTGTACGCCTATTTGGTGGGCTCGTTACCAGCAACCGTCAAGCTGTTGAATTTGTCTTTTACTTTTGGAAAGTTACTTGTCGCAAATAACGTATACAAGCATATACAAGCATATCGAAGTGGGCACGAGGATGTCTGTAAAGGTAGTTACATTTAAGAACCTTCCAGTGCACTTCGATGAAGTTGTTGGCTCTGCCATACGGAATCTGATTTGGAACGACGCTACACACCCACAAACGCCATTGATTGTATGTATACCAATGCTTGTACATATAAATCCACGCGTCAATTAATAGCCTGGCGTAGCAGTATTCGTAAATTTCTCTGGCAGCACTCTGGTGGATTTCATCAGCAGTTTCGTATCGATTATCTACAATAAATGTAGAGTGATATAACATTTAAGCAAGAGCATGAATTTAAGCATCGACAGCTATAATCCAGTTAAAAATATATAAGTGTTGGATACTACCATTAGGTATCAATAGGTGTCTGTTGTAGTGCTTTCTTATGAGATCGATGATAGCATCTCGATCTTCTTTTCTGCATATGACACCTCTACGACCACCAATTGATGGGGTGAAATCGTCACCAATGAAACTAAACTCGGTTCTTGCTACAGGGACATCGCATGCCAGAATACTGGCAGATTTATTCTCGCCTAATTTTTGGCTTATGCTCTTGGCAATATGCTAGATGCAGAGTCGTAAATAACTCTCGCTAAAGACTTGCTGAACGGCATTGATCTGAGATCTATCTTTGTCGGAAAACACAAAACCCAGGTTTCATCTGAAATCTTTTAGTCTTTGTAAGAATGCTGCCAGCGTATTGGTTCTTGTGAGTTCTGGTGCTCCTTCGAACGAAGTATAGACTAGATATCCGATGGTGTATCCAACACCATCGGTCATTGCTACGATGCCAAACAATTCGCAGCCTGCACAATTGGTTTTCAATGTCGAATCAATGTAATACTCTTCAATGTATTGGCATGATGCCAAATTTTCAAAAAATGGAGTAATGAATCCAATAGCAACAGCATGTTCATCTTGTCTCCAATACATCTAATTTTTACTTAAGTGTATAAGATTTAATATGCCACGTTTGATTCTATCTATCTCTAGCTTTTAAAGCAAAGAGAAGGTTGATGGTTAGTAATATTCATAACACATACCTCCACAAAACCAATGTTGTTGTATCTTCGGAGAAGCAGACAACTTAAAATCATTTGGTCGTCATACAAGCGGTATATTGACTGGAATCCTACTGACCACTAGTAATACACCTGCATGGTCGGATAACCTTACATTTATTTGAAAATCATAATTTTAGACTAAAAAAACAATTTATTTATATTATTTATTATATTTATACAAATTAATAGTAATTTTCAAATTGTTAATACTTTTATTTATTGATGATATTATATAATAGTACTATTATTATATATAGATGCTATTGTTATATTCATCTACTAATATATTATATGATACTATTCTTATTAGGTACTATATAGGCATTGCCATCTATTGGTATGGTTATTCGTCGTGAGGCTCCACGCCATGTCAGGATACCTTGTTCTCACTGCCTCGTACAAAGTTGATGCATTGATGTCCCATTCTGTTGCTCGCTCGGTTATATATTGTCTTACAACCATAGGAACAGCATTTCGTCTTGTTTCTCGATCTGAATCCACTCGATCGTGATTAATCGGATGTTGAATGTTAAGTTCGATATAGCCAAGCTCCTTTTTGATAGTGCCTCTTACGCGACCATGGCATTCAAAAGCTGGAAGCCTATGGTTTATGCGTACAAGGAGATGTTCGGCTATTTGCTGCTGAATCTCCTGGGATCTATGACAATATGCTCCAAAGGAAATGTTCGTCAAGAGCTCTGGGTCTCCTATATTTTTGAGAATATATGTATATTGGTCACATCGCTGCACTTCCTCCAATATTCTTTTGATCATATCGGCTGGATCCATCGCCTCTATATACGGTTCAATGCAGATATAACCATGAAATTTGTAAATCTGCAACAATATTGGTTAGTTATTTAAAAACTACAATTGGTCTATTACAAAGCTACACATACCTCGATTCTGTCAGTATCTGCATGAACAGGGCAAACCTCATGCAACTCATCCAACTGCAGCATATCGTCCAAAGCAATGATTTCTAGAGGTGTTTGCTCAAAGCGGCAAGGGGAGCAAGTCTTAAGAGGCTTTGTTGCGCCTCTGAAAAGGCGTCCTGGTTTAGCCTAGTAACAATCAGTACACTCGTAAGTGCTCTCCTCGTCGAACGTGCCCTCTGCAATTGAACGAATTTGTAGATGACTAGTGTTGCCCCGATTACGCAAACGAACTGCATCACTAGTATTGGGAGATCGGTGCTCTACTAGGAAGAAAAAAGCTTATATCATCAGCAACGTCATTGTTCATTTTTTGTAGGAGAAAGTAGTAATAGGAACAAGTATGAAAATATTTATAACAAACAAAAAAACTCACGAAAAAAATTGGTGCATGGTGGTATAGGTATTCCTGGGTAAATAGTTTTCCTGAAGGATGCCAGGGAATTTACTCCGGAACTATATTTACCCGAGGCTGCTGCCAGGGAAATTTCAGCGGTCCCTATGAACCGCATGATATATACTTATTCAGAATTACTGCTTCTTTCTCTTTTGTTCTGTATATGCTTATGCTTTTTTAAACTACTTACACCTATTCAACTTCAAACTTATGTGCCAATACAACGCCAAACTTCATCTGTCACTTCTGAATTGTACATATCTAAAAACAACAACAACTTCCTTTCTTTACCCATATACTTATACATACAACATGACACTGATCCACTATTATTTGCACGTACAACATGTTGACAGTCATCTCTCTGTGCTCACAGACAATTTGCCATGTCTGCTATGTTGGATAATGAAAGGAAACAATGGATAGATATAGTATAAACAACAGGACGTCATGTTTGCTGGACAGTGGGTTTCTTTTGTATTATACAAAAGAAAGCTAATAAACAACGTCATTAATGATTGCACATAATCTACCTAAAAGATCAGTTGGATGCATAAAGAGGGAAAATGAGGTGTCATTCACTTTAGCATTAAAAAGTAATATCATATTAGCAACAGGATTACAGAAGGTGGCTAACTTAATAGGGAGTTAATCCATATCACTTAAACGTTGGATCTTCCACCATTTCCATTTTGATCTGAAAAAAGAATAATATCTAAAAATTTCAAGTTTAAGAGGCAATGCCCTTTTAATCCAAAAAAGACATAGTGTTTAATCTATATGATATGTATTTTATATAAATCTTTTTAAATCATAGCCTATTTTTTGATTCATTTTAACTAGTGTTGCCTATAATTAATAACAAAAATAAGCTGTATAACCAGGTTAAATAACTGTTTCTTACAGATTTTATTATTTCCACTAAATCCACCGAATTTTAATTAATACCCATAGTGAAGTTTACGAGTGAAAAATCTGTCACTAAGTTGTGAATAAAATGGTACCTTCTTTATCACTATCTTATTTTGAACGGTTATACATTATGAGCAACGAAATCTATAATATCAACAACATTCTTCTTGCCCTTGTGTACTCAACTATAGCTGGTGTTTTGATGCTAATGCTCCACGAACCTATATTCGTTCCTGCTGGTAAATGGGTGAACTGTTTGGCTCGAATCTCGGAATTGTGTGCGACCAAATGGAACAAAAAATACAAGACGATTGGTAATCCTAACAGCAATATCATTTACACTAAGACTTTTAACTGTCATCGTGCTGGTCACTATACACATAGCCATACTACTCGCGTAGCTCAAAAGGACAGTAAGAAGTGCAACTGTGCTGGCCACCTTAAAGTTACAATCTCACGTAATTCACCCAACATTTGCAAGATTCAGCTCTTGAGCACCCACACAAATCATATACCTAGAAATCAAGATGATGTCCGCACACTGCCATTAACTCACGCTAAGGTCCAAAGGATTGCACAACAAATGCACGGCCCAGCAATTGCCGTGATATTCACATGTCTGTTTTGCGACAGCTTGATTTTTTGACTGAGCAGGAAACTGCCGGCCAGAGAAGGGTTAATTATGAAGATGTGTACAATATAATGAATAAAGTACTTCGCTATTATAATATTTGCCATACATTAATAAGAAATACATTGGATACACTGACAGTAGATATACAGTATATTGTTATAGATAGGGTTCCACATGAGACGATTTCTACCGATTCTTTGAGGGATTCGAATCAGTATCATCTAAGTGAGGAATCGAATCGAATCGTCTCGGTAAGAATCAGTAGAAATCGAAGAATCGAATCGGATATATCATATGAAAGAGAAAAAAAATATGTATCCTCGATTATAGTCAAAATGTAGCTAAGTATAATATAAGTATGAACGCTATTTGGAAAGAAAGAAGATTTCAATGCTTAGTACGAATAGTAAGCTTTAAAAAGCAATATATAATCTACTTCTAAAGAGCTGTAACATTCCACTATTAAGAAACAATCTGCATTTCAAAATTAAAAGGATGGATAGTATTTAGAGTAAGATATCGTTTTTCAAGTGTAGGAGAAAATACTACAACCCATATTATGTATGACTGCACATACGCGTGCATTTTATGTCTGATAGAAGACAAGGGAGGAAGCGAATGACAGAAATGCCCATGCTCAAATTGTGCAAGCTTAATCGACGGGTCAATTGAAACTGGCAACAGAAATCTCATAGTAGTACGTCATGAATGAGCAGTGTAACGAGTGGCAAGGCATAGTACATTATAAAAAAAAGCGCTGTGAGCGGTGATGAACTGTGAAGCAATGATATCATATTATATTGGAGGAAATAAACCACAACTAGTAGTACACACAGCTACTATGTCTCTACGCATGTATAGTGTCTTATGAAAGGCAAAGGGTGAATGAGTAAGATAATTCTCTTAACGACCCCTAATTGCGCAATCTCAGATGGAATGCACAATCTTGATCCAACTGATTGAGAAGCCACACTAAATCTAGTAAAGTAGTATCTCATAGAGAAAAATGCATTGTGAGTTGCACTGTAGGGGAAGAAGTAATGATGCGCGTCACAGTTACTTCAACACCATCCAAATGCTGCTTCTCACAGAGCCGCCTCTTGCTCCCCCATACCCATAATCTATTGAAGCCAGAGTCAATTCAAAGGTTAATGCTTCTGCATTCATGGCTCTCTTTTGATTTTGGCGTTTAGAATAGCATTTTGTCTCTTCTTTTTTCCTCTCTTCCCCTCTTATCTTTTTTCTTTTTGCACCATTTTCTCTTTGTTTCTCGTCCCCTTCCTTTCATATATTATTTGGTAAAAATGAAAACACGACTTAAGTTTGGAGGTCGCCTTTAAAGAAAGGAACTAGTTTCAGCTGTATTTTAGCGATATATAAATAAATGCTCTACAATATGCAAATTACTGAAATCATAGAATATAGAAAAGGACCAATTCTTTGATTCTATGCAACCAAAGCTGAGACGATTCTGAGACGATTCTTAGTCGGAATCGTCTTGGGTTTTGACGACTCCGATTGGATTCGATTCCGATTCTTCGATTCTGATGTGGATCCCTAGCTATAGACTAGGGCCTTTTCTATAGGGAACGTTTATCCAGGTCAGTGAATGATTCAGTGGAAAAGAGGCTACTTTTTATTTTCCCAGCCCAGCCAGCCTTGATATACTGCTGGGCCTAATAAGCTTTGTACAACCCAGGCCGGGGCCCAGGTTCCTTGACTAAATGCTACCTAGTCAGTAACATTCTTCCCCTCTAATATTAAGGAGTATAATTTACAACGATCAGTGAATACAGTAATATAATAATAATGGGAACAGGGAAGTGTATGATGGGGTGGAGGTGATAGGGTTTACAGATTTTTAAATTTGGGGGTACTTGGGTGTCATGAGAAACATCGGGGGTACTTAGGTACTATGAGGAAAATCATAGGGGTAGGAGAATAAACATGCATTGATACTGTGGGGGTGAAGGTATTAGCGGTGACCTAATGTGAAACACCGCTGTAAAATTTTTACAAACATTGAGCAGGGGTATACCACTTCCTTGCTTCTTTTTCTAGTTGCATATTTATCTACTTCTAGTCCTTGCCTTTACTTGTTTCCTTATCAACCAATGTCCGTCTTTACTTCATACCTTAGTACCACTACCTATACTGGTGGTCTTGCTCAACCTGCCTTTGCTTGAGACTGCATTGGTCACACTTACATCACTAGTCATGTTACCAATTTGCACCCAGTGATTTCGTATCGCTTTGAACGTCCAGCTAATGTCTGCCAGCATTGCTTCTGTTTCTCACGGATCTGCTTTAACTTTATGCCCGATGGTGGCTTGTATGATGTGGAACAGTCGCCACACTACTGTGATCAGTGCAGACTCAATAAGAGAGGTTACTGTGCTGATCAACAGTACCTCCTAGGTAAGGATGTTCCCTGTAGTCATATATGGCTCCTAGAGCATTGTTGAACCTTTAAAAAAATTCGTAAGTTCTTAACTTACGAAGTGCTTCTTTTTATGGTTCTTTTTCAAAGAAGAAAAAGGTTCTGAATTCTCAACCAAAATTTTAATTTTGGGTATTGCAGAATTCACAGATATTTGTTTTTCTATAAATTTTTTTTTAATTTTTTGTCTTAGCAAAAACTATTATCCGAAAAAAATAATTATTTTTTTCAAAGAAATTAAAAATTAATTAATTAATTTTAATTTCGAAATGATACATCTTTTTAAGAAATTAACTTTAAAGATTTTTATTTATTAATGATGCTCCTAGGCCAGAACATTCTTGTTGGTCCTGAGCTGCAGGTGCCTTCTTGGTATTTGTCCTGGGTCTTCCAGTCTTGGTGCAATTGTGAGCCAATAGGTTTGGTCTACTCCTTGGGCCAATTGCGTTCTAGTAGTGAGGTGTACCCTACCTTGGCTCCTCCTAAGTCGCCACTTTTGGTCCTACTGGTGGTGTCCTAGATTTAGGTACCTTTGGTCCTGTTGTCTTTCAGGCTAGCCCTCCTAGTTCTGTTCGGTCTAGTGGTGGCTCAGTGGCTTCTGGCAGCGGCTCAGTTGCAGTTCCTGGTAGCTTGCGTCGTTCTAGTTGTTTGACTAGTGCTCATATTTGTCCTTTAGTAGAGACTGATGATGAGGTTGAGTATACTGAAGAGGTGGATGAGCTGGCTAGTGATGAAACTGACTACCAGCTCCGCCTTGGGTCCATGTCACCTCTTGAGGGCTCCTTGGGTGCACCTGAGGTTACTACCACAGGGCATACCCCTCCTACTCCCTTGGTGTCTCTGCTAAGCTCCCCTAGGTCTGCTCGTTCGGATTTTATGTCTCCTGTGACATCGCCTGGACTATATGGAGCAACCACAAGACCCTAGGTCTCCTAGTGTTCACTAGCAACAGCAACAGCAACAGCAAAATCCAGGTATCCCTCCCCCTCCACATCGTGTGGACCTCTTCCCTGGTTTACAGGATCAAGATCGTTTGGGTCGGCCCTTGGTGGTCCTGATGCTGCCACCTGGTATGCCGTATCGCCTGTCTTGGGTCGATGATGGTGTGGTTGATGTAATTCCTTTGTGAAGTCTATCTTCATAGTTTTGAATAAAAACTTGACAATTGTCTAAGTTCTTGAGTGGTTCCTATGTAGCATCATGAATTGGATAGCCTAACCATTTGACTAGATACTCGATGCGTCGTTTGTAAGTTCTCTTGTCAATGATAGCTTCAAATTCATACTCGGGTTCGCCTTCAATAACTAAAGGTGGTAGTCGTGCCGGGGTCCGGTGATCTTGACTTTGAGTGTACAGCTTGAGCGTTCGAACATGGAATACATTGTGTGCCTTGATATTTGTTCGGAGCTTGAGACGATAAGATACCTTACCAATGCATTCAGTAATCTTATAGGGACCTGTGTACTTGGCTGCAAGCTTCTTCTAGGCTGATCATAGGAAGTTATGTGGATTAAGGTATAGTTGATCCACAAGTACTTCTTGTCTAAATTCGAATTCAACGTCACGCCTATGTGGGTTGGCATACTGCTCTTGCCTGGCTGCAGCAGCCTTGATATTGCCGGTTACGTGTTCACCGATCGTCTTAAGTCTTGACTCAAGGTGCGCCACAGCTTCGTTACTTGAGTTAGATTCCAGGTAACTTGGGGTGAGGACATGACGACCTAAGTCACAGTAATATGGAGTCATCTTGATTGACGCTTGGTATGTATTCTTGTATGTATGCTCCACAACTAGTAGCTATACATCCTAATCCTATTGATCGAATGCAACATAATGGCGTAAAAGATCTTCAAGTATTCGGCTCACTCTTTCGGTTTGACCATCAGTTTCTGCATGTTGCGCGGTTGACAGTTTACGCTTAGAGGTTTAATCAATAATTTAGTGATTACAAAAAATTCTTAAATTTTTATCAATCACTAGATTATTAAAAGTGTATATATCTTTTTATATTTATTTAAATATGAACAACAACAACAAACAACAACATTGACATATTCTTGTTTTTTCCTAATAGTAGAAAATACTCAAAATTATTATTTTGATGTATTTTTTCAGAATATCAAAAAATAAAAACTTTATTTTTTAGATATTTAAAGAGAAGGATAAATACAAGTATAAAATCTTGAGGTCCACCAAAGTCCACCTGGGTCCACCATTTTTTAAAATCCCGATAGCAGGACCACAGTGATATCCAGCGATATCATTGGTTATACCGAATGATATCCGCGAATATCAATTGTTGGGGACTGTGTTTATAAGTAGAGCCGTGGACCTGCTTGTTATTAATAAAAGAAGAGCTTGGTATCTTTAGAATAATTACAGAAAACCTTCAAAATGCTTTAAATGAACCGGGCATTGATTCTATGTATTCGAGGAAAGGTTAATGTCATCCGAGATTGCAGAATAAGTTTTTTAAATCGTGCTGTTCTTAATGAATGAGCTGCTCTAGGTCGTGTAATTTGTATCATGCTAGCTACATACAGCAACTGTACCACTCAAAGAGCCTACATTTTAGTGATCTCTCCAATACTTTCAATGTTAGATGACAGTGATATGGATGCCATGGTGTTAGCAAAACTACTACACTCTAACATACACATAGATCCAACATCAGTGTCTACACTTCAGACTAACCCTATCTTTCTTCTGTCTCGTCAGGTACCTTGTTGATAGCTTTCAAAAAGCATTAGTATAGATGGCACATTGATTCAGTGGATTGGACGGTATACGCTGTTCTATCTATGCTTGAGATATTAACAATGTTTTCTCTCCTTTCCTGTACTTTGAACATGTAATAGACACTAGGTAGAGATAGTTAGTGTTGTGTAGGAACATGTCATATCTTGTTCCTATCTTTGCCTGACTGATGAATAACAGCAACTTATTGCTGCCATTGCAACGATTATAAAACTACTTTGTAACCGCTATCGACCGATGAACTAACTATAAGCAGTTCTAATGACTATCCTTCCTTGATAACTACTCAAGATTTATGTATTCACAATGCATTTTGACAGCGGAAGGCGCGAAAAACCAGCGCAACATCTGCAGCAGTACGAACATTTTTGGAGAGAAAAACTAATCTACATCGCCTTCATTTAAACAACATATTTCTGTTCCCAGTAATACATTATCGCCATGCTACTAACCATGTATCGTTCGTGGTATACTGTACACAGTCGTCTCGAGTGTCCATTATTAAATTATTATAATTAGAGCCATATCCAGTACTGCGTGTATATATATAATCTAATTCCTACATCTTAAGCTCTGCATCAAGTGCAACTAATTTATCAAATGCATTTCATCATGCTTCAGAAAACGTACTATAATAAGCATTCCCTATTCCAAACCATTGACAATCATTTTTAGGACAGGCCTCGTGAGCCCACGAAACAAAAGTTATATATTCTTTGAAAAAAAAAGGGCCAAACAAGGCCACGAAACAAGCAAAAGTTAAAAAGAAAAAAAAAGCGAGGCAAAAACCATCATGGCCAACAGACCACAACATGGAAGTAATACAATAAAAAAAATATGGCCAAGCAAGGCCAATGTTAGAAAGTTGAAAAAAAGCGTGTCAAAGGGAAAGCTAGCGAGTGAAAAAAAGAAAAAGATGGTGAAATGAATATACAAAAAGTTTAAAGTGTATCAAAAAAACATAAGTCTTTCGATAGTGAATCTAATGAGGTAATGCCGACAGCGAGATAGTGTCTATGTATAGTGCCCAACGCTTCTGGTACTCTTTCTTGCATTCCTTTTCTTTCGATATAATCTTGAAGTTTCCGAATCATCGCTCGTCTTCTACGAAACCATTTGCCGTCTGAATCACTTTTTCGCCATGCAGTTTTGTACACTTCTTCCATTCTAATCACAGACATGCCGCCATTCCAACCGTCAAACCATTCAGTCCATAATTGTGGGATTGTTTGGACGTTTGTGCGGTTCATGGATGGATATATGGGCTGTTGTTGTTGGGGGTGCTGATGCTGCTGACGATGTTGGTGCTGGTGCTGCTGACGACGACGACGAAGATGATGATGGCGCTGGTGCTGCTGATGGCAGTGGCACAGTTGCTGTCATGGTAGATGGGAGGGAGGAGGACGAGGACGGGAGCGAAACCGAGCCCCAACCTTCCTGCTGCTGTTGTTGTTGCTGATCTTGTCGTTGTTGCTGCTGCTGACCTGCCAAGTTGAGCGTGACGCTCAAGGACGCTTGTCCGCTGGCGATGTGGTCCCAATGCTGTACAATATCTCCTATACGACTCATGTTTGGTGCAAGCTGCGCAAGTGCTTCCAGAGTGGGTATGGCGTTAGAGAAAGATTGTACGATGCGATTGGTGTCTTGTTGCTGAGCAGCGATTTGTTGTTGTATTTGTTGTTGCAAGATGGCAAGTCTATTTTCAATGATCGGCACGGCACATTGAAGTAACAGATCAGTGGGCTCTTCGTTGTTTTCAAGTGCATGATTCAAGTTACTATTTTAAAAGGATAATTAGTATATAAACGAAAGACTGTAGTCCACCAGCACATACCGTTCAAATTCAAGATACAAAGGATCACGGAACAAAGGATCTTGCCACAAATGATGACCTGGACAGCGCTTTTTCATCAAAACCGAATCTTGCAAAAATTCAACACGCAACTGCACAAGAAGACGCAAAAACGAATCAGCCGCGCACGAGTCCTCCACTTGTTTGGCATCCAGCAACGCTCGCCACCGATCGACTTCAGGAAAAACCTTCTTGCAAAGCTCAAGGGGTGGTGTAACAGCAGCACGAGGTAAGTAGAATTGGCCAGCCTCTCTAGTGAATCCTGCCATGGTCCGCAAGATATCACGAGGCAAATTGGTTAGATAACTGGTCGATAAAGCAGAATTATTCCAACGACCTAATCGCCGGATAGACTCTTCGCTCGTTCCAGATATCTCTGCCATGCGTGCTGACGAACCCCTCATAGCGTGAGTGACCGCTTTACTATGAATGCCGACTGACTTGAATGCTTCTAAAATACACTCGCGATGACGATCATACGTAATGGACTGCGTGTTGCGATCTCTGCCTCTGATGAGCTTGATGTCGAACCAATCTCGATTGCTTTAGAAACAAGGGAATGCCTCACCAGCAACGTGCCACCGATGAAAGAGATAAAAAGAAAGCATCATCAAAGGACGGATAACAACATTAACGTTACGCATCGCAGCAGCAAACTCCACACGGCCCTCTTGGTTTGTTTTTCCTTGCTTAAGCACCATCACCAACGCATGACATTCAGTGACACCCTCGCGCTCAAGAAGTAACGTTTGCAGATCGGCAAGTTCCATCATACGAACGCTTTCGCCCCGTAGAAGTCCATAGTGTTGCAGAAGAAAAGCAGTGCATTTCGCAGTCCTTGTTGCTTGTTGGTGGCCAGAAAATGATCTACAATACGCTCCATCTCAGCTGATGTCGAATAACCATCTGCTGTCGTACGCATGCCTCTGTCTTCGTAGTTTTGTCGACTAAGCTCGTTTTCCACACGTTTCA